>NC_084888.1:31904303-32026803 GCF_958979055.1 Alnus glutinosa
TTAAAGACCTTATTGGTACCTGAGTTTTGAAAACTTTATTTTTTGGCACTTGAGTTTTCATTTGTATCACAGATGATACTTGAGTTTTGGGAAAAAACCAACTTGATACCTCTGTTAAGTTTTCCTTTCAAATTTTAATGTCCTGCCACATGTCAACCTTTGAGGGTTGACATGTGGCATAATATAAAAAAAATATAAAAATAAAATAAAATAAAAATCTTTAAAAATTAATTAAAAATTTTAAAAAAATATTAAAAACAAAAAAAAAAGTTAAAAAATAAGAAGAGTCGCGGAGCCATCCCCTTGACCGGTCTGGGGTGGCCAAAGAAAAAACAAAAATTGAAGAAGGAGGTTTTTGGCCCTTGGGGGTGGTTCCGCCACCCCCAAGCCGGCTGGTCTAGGGGTGGCCGAACCACCCTCGTGGCTAAAAAAAAAAAATTGAAGAAGGGGTTTTGGCCATTGGGAGTGGCCGAACCACCAAATGACTAAAGGAAAAAAAATAAAATAAAATAAAATAAAATTGAAGAAGGGGATTTTGACCCTTAGAGGTGGTCAAACCGACCGATCTGGGGGTGGCCGAACCACCCCCGTGGCCCTTGGGGGTGGTTCATACACCCCAAAGGGCCAAAACTCCTTTCTTCAATTTTTTTTTTTTTGGCCATGAGTGATGATGAGTGCTAAATATTGTGTATTTGGACCCCTTGATTTGCACTAGTTAGACCTTTAGCCTTGTTATTTTCTAATGTTTTGGTTAGTTTTTGTGTTTTCTGTTTCTGTAGGACAATAAGAGAGGAATGACAAATTTCATAAGGAAATGACTGGAAATTCGGAGGTCCTGAAAAGTCGATCGATCGAACTTAAAATTCGATCAATCGAAACTTTGCCCGAAGTCGATCGATCGAAATAAAAGTCGATCGATCGAAATTTTCCAGAAACTGCTTTTGCAGAGCGCGCCAAAACACCCAATCAGAAGCCCAAAAGCAGTCCTCCCTCTGATTTTCGCAGCAGAACACGCTGGTTTCGTGTTCTTGGTTGTCTCTAGCAGCAGAAGAACCCTAGAGGAGGGTAGATGAGTCATTGTACATGGATTTCTAGCCCTAGCTTTCTTCTATAAAAGCCATAGTCATGCCTCCTTGTAAATGGAGTAGAATAGAGAAGAGAATGGAGTAGAATAGAGCAGAAAATCAGTAGATAGGTTTAATTTCGTGCATCTTGTAGTGTATTTCAGTAGTTTTATTTTCAGATACTTTCTCTTTGCAAAGCTTTTCTTTCATTTCCATGGTTGTTCATCATTTTCTTGTGGTGTTCTTAGTCATGGAAGGCTAGTAACCTCAACTAGGGTCGAGGATGAAACATTTCCATTGATGACACTCACAATCTTACTGTACCACTTGCACATTTAATGATATATCATATTAGTTGTTCAAGTTCTATTCATTTAAAGCTTTATCTTTTGCAATGAATGTGGTTAGTGGTGGAAAGAGGACATTTTATGTGTTTCAACCGATGAATACATTGTTTTATCGGTTTGAATGATGATATCCATTGTCATTGAATGATACATTGGATGTTTTGATTTCAATTGGTACTCTTTGTGATTTGTCTATGTGTTGGATTCATTTAATGGTTCTCGGGTTTATGGTTAAGAAACTTGAATGACACCCTAAGCTTAATGTTCTTTGGTTGTTCAAGTGGAAACCAAGAGTGTGAGTTGTAGGATTTGGTTTGGTGGATTCCTTAGCCTTAGTTCCTTTTAATTTGCATATTTCATTCCATTTCTTTTATTTAGTCTTTTGTTTTTGAATCAATTCTCAAACCTTTGGAACTAGGTTAAAATGAGGTTGATTAAGCAAGACACCAATATTTGACCATTTCCCTGTGGATTCGACCTCGCACTTGCACACACTATATTGCAAACGATTCGTGCGCTTGCGAGTACTATTTAAAACACACATCAAGTGACCAAACCAACCCATGTGGGTGCATGGTTTAGCTACTCCGTACCGGTCAAACCACCCCTCTTATTTTTATTTTTTATTTTTTATATTTTTTTTAATATTTTTTTTTTAGTTTTATTATTTATTATTTTTTAATTAATTTTTAAAGATTTTTATTTTATATATTTTTTTATATTGTTCCACGTGTCAACCCTACATGGTAGGACGTTAAATTTGGACGGAAAACTTAACAGAGATACCAAATTGGTTTTTCTCCAAAACCCATGTATCTTCTGTGATACAAATGAAAACCCAAGTATCAAAAAATTAAGTTTTCAAAACTCATGTACCAATAAGGTCTTTAATTCAAATAACAAAGACCTTATCAGTGATGAAATTAATTTTGTTGTTTTGGAAATAGAAAATTGTTTCCAAAACAAGTTGCCAAACAGGCTCATGACTTCTTATGAACTTTTTTGTTCTCATCCTTTGTCGCATCTGGTACTTAACACCTTGGTGACCAATGAGTGTGAAAAATCCACCAGAAGTAAATCTGATTGATCTTTGATGCCAGTGGCAGAGTTTTCGAAAGTACCTATTTCTTTCTCTTCTTTCTGAGTGGCCAAAACTTTGGCATTGTTTCTCCCGGCAGATCGAATAACTTTAAGGAGTACCAACCTACCATTAGCTTAAGAAATTGGCATTTCTCCCGGCAGCACATATTAACCCATATGATTGATTTGGGCAGTAGCACTTAGGTTGATTCTTACTCGGGTCATAACCACAAACCCCCTTAGACCCGGTGCAGGCACTACAATCCTCCTTCCACTTCGATCACATCGAATCCTCCTTTGATGGTTTCTTCAATTGTTGACCAATTAACAGTTCCTTCATGATAATGATGAGTTCCAAAAAGTGGAGGAACAACCACGCTTTTTACACAAAACCCAGGGCCATGGACTCCATCTACTATATATGTACCCACCTTTATTAGCAAGGGAAATGCTGGGGTACCCACCAGCATCCCACCAAATTCATTTTATTAAAGGAATAACACATGTGACTTTGTTTTTTAATTTAATAAATTCATTTTCAGAGAACAGTGGTGGGATATTGGTTGGAGGGCAACCAGAGAGTAACGTAATGTTACCGTAGCTGCCAGGGCCAAATCGAAAAGCTCAAAATCGAGGGTGGCCGGCCGTAATCAAAGGACTAATGAACACCATCATATCATCCTAGTGGAATAGAGTAGGATGGGGCAATACTAACGTAACAATCTCAACCAAAATTTTTGATCAATTTTTGTTAAAAAAAAAAAAAAACAAATGTTGGTTGGAATTGCTATATTAAAATTGTAAGATAATTATGAAGTAAAAATGTAATTTCTAGCTATCATTATATCGACTATTGACAATTTGACATGTTGTGGTTGATCTTAAGTCTGATCACGTGTAGAAAAAGTTGGACAGTGACAAAACCACGGGGCCAGTGGTGCTGGGGCAGGACATGGAAGCGACGGGGATAGGCCAGGTTCTATTGTCCTTATATATAGAAGTCTTGCCCTTTCAATGGGACGCAAGAAAGTCTAGCCTTGTGACTTGTGAGCAGTGGTGGAAGTCTTGAATCAAATTATGAAGGCAACTCAGGTGCAATGAGTCCTAATTTTTAATTTTTATGGGCAGGTACAATGATTCTAGCCTTTTAAGTCATGAGCACAATGCATCAAGTAAGGTTCAACAAAGCCCATCATTTCAACTTATCTATGAACTGTTAGAGGAAGACTAGCTAACTAAAGACCAAAGTCAATTAGAGTTTTTTTTTTTTTTTTTTGGGGGGGGGGGGGGGGGGGGGGGGGGGAGGTATTATTTGTAGCTGTTGTTTTTCTTATTGTTTAATTTCAATTTAAAAAAATCTTTTAATAATTTAAAGACATAAAACCAAAATCGATCTTTTTTAACATATATATATATATATGAAACCCAAAGAATCTAATAAGCAATCTATATATTTGAAATCCAAAAATAATAATAATAATAATAATAATATTAATGATAATTTGAAATTCAAGTGTACTTGATTGAAGTTGAACTAAGATTACAAGCGGCAAAACTAAAAGATAAATTTGAATAAAAATTAATTAAAGAATATTAAAGAATATAACTAACAAAATAAATAAATAATTCAAAAAAAAAAAAAAAACAAATTATTGCTACAGAGGTACGTAGTTCTCAGACTAAGAAATTTGGAATTATCGGTAGAAAGTGAAATGTCTTAGATTCGAAACATAAGCACTTTTGCCATTCGATCAGTAGTTTATATATATATATATACACGTTACTTATAATGTTTAATTATGGACCCGTTAGTCTTCTTCCCATGGAAGTCAGAAATCTGAAAAATCTGGGTGCATTGTATATGTCTGAAAACATGTTATCCGGCGAAATTCCAAGCACTCTTGGTAGTTGTATTAAGCTGGAGCTTCTAGACATGCATGGCAACTTCTTCCAGGGGGCCATTCCATCGAGTTTAGGTTCTTTGAGAGGAATTCAAGAATTAGATCTTTCTAGGAATAATTTGTCAGGAAAAATTCCAGACTTTTTTGTGGGTTTCAACTTGTTGGATCTTCTGAATCTATCTTACAACAATTTTGAGGGTATTGTGCCTTCAGACGGCATTTTCAAGAACTCAAGTGCAACTTCAGTTGTGGGAAACAGTCAATTGTGTGGGGGAATACCTGAGATGCAGTTGTCTAAATGCAACTTCAGAGAGTCTAGGAAGAAAAAATTGAACTTAAGCATGAAATTAATTATCTCCATAGTTTGCGGGCTTCTAGGAGTAATTTTTGTGCTATCTTTTTTATTTGTCTTTTGGTTAAGAAGGAAAAGAAAAGAACCCACTTTAAGTTCTTCAGGAAATTTGCTTTTAAATTTGTCGTACCAAAGTCTCCTAAAAGCCACCGATGGGTTCTCCTCCACAAATTTGCTTGGTGTAGGTAGTTTTGGATCCGTGTATAAAGGAATGATTGACGAGGGTCAAATGACAATTGCTGTCAAGGTGCTCAACCTTTTGCGCCGTGGAGCTTCCAAGAGCTTTCTAGCTGAGTGTGAGGTCCTGAGAAACATCAGGCATCGGAATCTTGTAAAGATACTCACAGTTTGTTCAGGTGTTGATTATCAGGGTAATGATTTCAAGGCTCTAGTTTATGAATTCATGGTCAATGGTAGCCTTGTGGATTGGTTGCATCCAACTGGTACAGAGGATGAGACGCACCTGGAGCAGAGGCATCTGAATCTTTATCAGAGATTGAATATTGCCATTGATGTTGCGAGTGCATTGGAATATCTCCACTATCATTGTCAAACACCAATCCTGCATTGCGACCTCAAGCCGAGCAATGTTCTTCTAGACGATGAAATGATTGGACATGTCGGAGACTTTGGGTTAGCGAGATTTGCTCCCGAAGCTGACCATAACTCTTCAGGCAATCAGTCGAGTTCTATTGGCGTAAGAGGAACTATTGGTTATACTCCTCTAGGTGATCAAGACACTCTTTATCATTCCTCATGTATAATCATTTTTCTTTTAATAACATTTCTAAGTTTCAAGAGGGTAAGAAAGTTTTATTATTCATTTATTCATAAAAATTTAGTATTGTACAATTTTATTTTCTGATTTCGTCACATAGAGAATATCATATCAGAATTCCTTTGTTAGCATATACACATACGTTAATTATATAGTCATTTATATACATGTTGAATTTGCAGAGTATGGTATGGGAAATGAGGTGTCCTCCTATGGAGATATATATAGCTATGGGATCTTTCTATTAGAAATGTTTACTGGAAAAAGACCCACTGTCACGCCCCCGTTTTGGGAAATAAGGAAAACGTGAGTTTGAGTACTAAAATCATAAAATAGAAGCGTGCAATTACAACAAATAAATTTAAAACTCAAATTTTAATTAAACCTTTCTATTAATAATCTATACAAAATCATGAACTCCAAAAGGAACAAATCATACTATACAATATTAGGGTTTGGCTGGTTCATCACGAACTATCGCTCTCAGCGAGGTCTATGCCCTTACAAGAAAAAGACTTCTTCTTACGGTTGTCATCTGGAGAGGGGTGGAGGAAGAAGGGGTGAGTTCGACAACTCAGTAAGGAAAATACAACACCAGGGGAAATAAAACATGCTATAAACCTTTATGCCATAATCTTTAGTCATTTTCATAATGACAGATTTATTCTACTCACTGTTAAGAATTAATTTCACATATAATGAATTGCATAAAGTAAATTGAATTACAACCTAAACCAATAGTATATTGATTTTAATTTATTTTAGATGATTTAAGTGTTTTTGAATATATTAAGATTACGATGATGTTTAGAAGTATGAATATGTGATTTTAGATTGAGTATACGTTAGAGATTCAAGTTATGAAAAATTGTCTGAGAAGTGATATGCTAGGCTGTTTATGTTTTATAAGAAAACACATATTAAAGCATGATTCATAAAGTGAAATGTATTGTTTTAGGACAGGTAGCATGGCATATGAACAATTAAATAGAATTTGTAGAATGTAAATAGTGATATAAGAATGACAGTTATAAATGAGAATGACAGTTTATTATGATCCAGTATATTCTTTTTATCAGTTTTCTCTTTAATCCTTTCTCTGTGGTTTAACCTCTTATAGACTCTACACCGCCAATTCCCGTGAGCGGCGCACGTTGGCTTTGTCCAAAGGACCTATAGACTCAGCCTGTCGTCACAGAGAAGAGTCGCTGGGTTGGGGATCTTCCCTAGGTGAAGGCCAACCTCGGATGGTAGCACACACCGACTTACGGTATGCTTGCCATGCTACCCTATGGGTACCAATTCTAACTGTAGTAGTGCCTCAAGGTTAAACAATTACTGCACATGAACGTTTTCTGTAATACTGTAGGCTCTGCTTTATCTGTAAACTTTATTTCAAAACTGTAAGAGTCGCTTTTATAACTGTAGTCATGTGCAGAATTTAACTTTATATTCTCTTTTCCTTCAAAACTGTATCCTTAAATAGAGTCATATACTTTGGAATTCTCTGTAATCATATCTTGAAATGCTCTTTATCATTTCTCTGAGTATGCATAATTCATAATTTTTGAAATGCTCATATTCAAGACTGTAAACATGCTTAATCCATACTTTGGAGTTCTTTTAATCATAACTTTAATTATGCATAAATCAAAATGCTTTTAGTCATATCTATAATTATGCATAAATCATATCTTTTAAAGAATCTCTTTTACTTATAACTGTAATTTATGCACAAAATTCTTAAATAATAACATATGAGAAATAAAAGCTTGGCATTAAAAATCACATCAATAAATGCTTTATAAAATTCCCCAACACTTTCTCTCAAGATTTGTAAATAAAATCTTGTTGGGGGTTTTTCGGTGTTGTATCCCCTTACCAGGACTTTCCATTAGCGTCAAGATCGACCTTTTACCTAGATAAAGCACAAGGATGGATTTAGCGAAGCGTTCTGAAATTCAGTTCTAAAACTTAAACTAATTTATCCTATATATATATATATATACAAAATCTCTATCCAAAATTAAAACATATGAGATTTAATATTAAATACAAAGTCTACCAATTCAACTTAATCCCAAACCCAAGACAAATCCTCCCAAAATACTCACAATTCAAAATAGTAACCATAACTCAATACTCTCAAAACACAGAGCAAGATCCTAAACTTAGTAAATCCACAATCATCCCAAAATCTAGTCTTCAAATACCACTAAACTTCCAATAGTTGAACACAACCCGAACACTTACTAAATCACCCAAATCAAAACATCACCATACTCATAATTGGTCAGAACACTATATCCACATACTAATTAAACCAACTTAAACCAGCAATCTCTTTAAAAACCATTAATCCTCAATTTAAACATTAAATCAACCAACAGCAAAACTTAAAAATTTATTTGGTCAGAACAACCCAAATACCAATACCTATCTCTCAAATATAACATAACTGAAATAAAAACACCAAAACCCATTGCCTACCAATCAAATAACCAAAACGATACATAGTCGGCCAAAGAACCCATAAACAGTTCACATCACAATCCTCCAAATAACATTCCAATACCCATCCAATTGAACAGCTCGAAACAAATCTCCAAAACACCTATCAACAAAGAATAGTATTTCAGCCAAGATCAACAAACAGGAACCACAATACTCAATACCACTAAAACAGAGACCCAAACTCAAGATTATCAATGCATAACCTTCACTGAATCGGTCCAAACAGGTAACTAAACCAAACCTACAAATCAGTCCATCACAGTCTACAACAGAGACAATTTTAACTTCAAAACCACATGGCCAAAACCACAATAAGCCCAAATACACACACAGAAAATCCTCCACAGTTTAACACCCCCGCTGAGATTTCTCAGCACTCAAAACAGAGGATCTCCACTACTCAACTCCAGCAACCGGATAAGGACAGAAAACATAGCAAACCCAAAGTCAGGGCATGGCCGAACACCTCCCTTACAAAACCAAATTCATCAAACAAGATCACAGCTCCCAAATCAATAAACAGCCCACACAAAACCCTTACAATCAGTTTAAATTCATCAATTCTGGAACTATGTATAGCCGAAGCATAATCAATTGAGAACCCCCCCCTAATTAATCGAACCCTAATTCATCAATCAACAAAATAATCCACAAAATTATAGGATTTATATACCTTGAGGACTTAATCAAAAAATCCACCGGAAAAGCCACCAGAAAACGCACAGGAAGAACCGGGTCTTCCTCTCGGGTCGTCGGTCACCGGGTCGGGTTTTCGGGTCAGGGGCTTCGGGCTTCGTGAATCGGCCGGAAAGTTGCCTTAACTTGCCGGAAATCGGCGTCTGGCCGCCGGTCATGGAGGACCGAACCTCCGGGAGGTTCGGGTCGCACGGGTTCTCCCGGATCCGTCGGGTTTGGCTCGCGGGTCGCGGGTTGCACGGTCATGGGTCGTCCGGGTTGCAGGCAGTCCACTACCGACGAAAAACCACCGGAAAGCAGCCCCCAAACGCCGGAAATCGCGTCTCAGGCCGCCGGACAGAGAGGATCGGGCATTAGGGCTCTCGGGTCCGGCGGGTTGCGGGTCGCACGGACACCACGGCTTCACGATCGGAGCTCTTCCCTCACCGGATTCCAGTCCCAGCCGCACCGCCGATCATGGAAGGTCGGAGCTCCCTGGGTTCGGCTCCCTCTCTCCCGATCTCTCGGTATCTCTGCCCTCTCTCTCCGATCTCTCTCTATCTCCCGAGTCTCTCTCTCTCGACATCTCTCTCTCTATCCCTCAAGTCTCTCCCTCAATCTCTGGCTCTCACTCCCTCTATCTCTCTAACTCTCTCTGTTCTCTCTCTCTTAGTATCTCATCTCTCTCGATTTCACTCTCTTCAGTCTCTCTGTATCTCGTCGGAAGAGAGGATAAGAAGAAGAAAGAATATAAGGAAGAAAGAAAAGAAAGAAACAACTTGCACGACAAGTTGTTCGAATTTTTTTTTTCTTTTTTTTTTTTCTTTTTTTTTTCTACTTATTGAGTAAGTTACTTACCAAATAAGTTATACTTTATTTTATATAAAAAAAAAATATTATTAGGCCAATTAATAAGTTTTAAAAAAATATCTGGGGTATTACACCCACAGATGACATGTTCCAATAGGGCACTCTAAATCTACATTCCTTTGTTCAACAAGCTTTGCCTGAATGAGTTGTCGAGATTGCGGATCCAAATCTTTTTCGGGAAAGAGAAGAAGAGACAGCCATGAACAGAACTCATAATAACAACAGCAACACTAGAAGAAGCAAAATCCAAGAGTGTTTGATTTTGATGTTTGGGATTGGAGTTGCTTGTTCTGTTGAATAGCCAAGAGAGCGGATGAACATGAAAGATGTTGTATCTGAGCTTCATTTGGTCAAAAAGAGACTCCTTAAAATTAGAGCGCGTAGAGGTGGCCAAACTACAAGTAGACCATAATATCAACAGATGTTGTAACTGAGCTACATTTGGTCAAAAAGAGACTCCTTAAAACTAGAGCGCGTAGATCGAGGTGGCCAAACTACAAGTAGACCATAGTATCAACAGGTAATATTATTGGTAGCTTAGTAGCTTGGTGAAGCAGATTGATGAGGCGTCCAACATATAATACCATTTGATTACGATTATAAGCTCATTGTATTTTTGCATTCTCTTGCATTTTTAAGATGACACTATCTTTCACTTTTATAAGATAACCTTCTATTGCTTATTTCAATTTATATTTTCTTGTATATGTCGATTTATATTTTCTTGTACAGGTCGTATTTTATTTTCTATTTTACTTGGGCTTCAAAGTTTAGACACACATAAATACATAATTCTATTCAAGTTTTCCCATTCTTTAATTTATTTTAATAGAAAGCAAAAGACTGAAACGACTTGTGCAAATTTCTATACAAAATGACTAACCAAAACTCACTTTATATATTTTAGCTAATGGATTTTAAAAGGCACCATACATTCGATTATTTATTCTTTCTCTATATTATTTAAATATTATTTCTTTATCTTTCCCTTTTTTTTTTTTCTTCTTGAAATGGTCATTTTTCTAACATAATTTTTCCAGTATATAGTCATTTTTTCAAACAGCCATATTTTTCAAATGCACAGAAACAAGGTAAGGATTCTATATTCTCAAATGCACTTTATAATATTTAGGGAAAATTACACTTTACTTTTTGAAGTTTCACCCAAATTGCAATTTTGCCTCTAAAGTGAAAAAAGTTGCAATCGACCCCATCAAAGTTTAAAAAATTTGCAATATAGCCATTCCATTAGCTTATTTCGTCTTCCCTAGCGAAAATTACCACGTGTGCCGTACGTCCACTTTTTGGACCAAACTTGACGAAAATGCCCTCACATTTTTTGGACCAGACATGGGTTGCGTCCGAAACGGTTCCTCCCGTACACTTGCCGGAGTTGATCATCTACCATGGTGTCGGAGTGAAAATCTAAGGATGTTGGCGTTGCCAACGGACAGTGATGGAAGGAGGGTCGGGAAGTTTCAGGAAAAATACCAATGTTTCTGACGTGGAGGTAGGGGTGAGCATGGGGCGGGGGTGAGGGGGGTGCAATTTTTCCCCTTTTTTGGCCCCGCCCCACATCCCTGTGGGGGGTGAAAATTGCACCAGCAAACCGCATAAAAAATTATTTAAAGATTTTGGTTTTAACTCTTTAAATTATTTGAAGATTTTTTTAATTGAAATTAAACAAATAAGAAAAACAACAGCTACAAATAATACCTAAAAAAAAAACTCTAATCGACTTTGGTGTTTAGTTAGTCTTCCTCAAACAGTTCATAGGTAAGTTGAAATGATGGGCTTTGTCGAAACCTTACTCGATGCATTGCATTGTGCTCATGACTTTCTCTACTTGCTACAGGACAATTGTACCATTTGGGTTGGGGAAGGTGGGGGTGTTCTATTAAAAGGCTAGAATCATTGTACCTGCTGCCCAGAAAAAAAAAAATAAAAAGGACTCAATTGCACCTTAAAGTAGAGGGGGCCATCTGAGTTGCCTTCATAATTTGATTCAAGACTTCCACCAATTTCACTGCTCACAAGTCACAAGACTGACTTTCTCTGAGTCCCATTGAAAGGGCAAGACTTGTATATGTAAAGACAATACAATAGAACCTGGCCCATCCCCGTCGCTTCCATGTCCTGCTCCAGCACCATCGGCCCCGTGGTTTTGTCACTGTCCAACTTTTTCTACACGTAGCGTGTCAGTTGAGTCTATACACTGATAGAAATAAAACCATCCTGGTTTTTTTTTTTTTAAGATTTTTAATTTTGGTCTTTCTGATATGCATCTATTTATCTATTTTCGTACTGTGCCGTTTATCTCCTCCATAGCTCCTGCTACTGTTTGCTGGTTGTGTTTTTACTTTGAATAAGAGTTTTTTTCTCTATAAATTTGCCTTTATGAATGATATATGAGATGAAAAAAAAAAAGAAAAAAAAACTCATTGCATACCTTAAAGTGGAGAGGGGCCAATCTGTGTTGCCTACATAATTTGATTGATCAAGACTTCCACCATTTTCAATGCTCACAAGTCACAAGGCTAGACTTTCTCTGAGTCCCATTGAAAGGGCAAGACTTGTATATATAAAGACAATAGAACCTGGCCTATCCCCGTCGCTTCCATGTCCTGCTCCAGCACCATCGGCCCGTGGTTTTGTCACTGTCCAACTTTTTCTACATGTAGCGTGTCAGTTGAGTCTATATAATGATAGAAATAATAAACCATTCTGGTTTTTTTTTTCCTTTTTTTTTTTTTTTTTTTTTTTATTTATTTATTTATTTATACAAACATAAACGAGTCCTCGCAGTAACACAACGATGTGCCGCAAAGCTAACGTATGGTACATACCCCATGATATGTACCTAATAAATCAGAGTAACATCTATTTAACTATGCAGCGAAAATCACAATATAAACTCTAGTACTCTACTATGATCTAATCATAACCAAAGAGCCATATTACATCTATCTGTTTAAGTCTTTCCTCAAATAAAACACATTAATTACACAACAGAAATGGCTTATACAATAACAAGTGACACAAGCGTAACAAACCATAAATAAAACCTATAGACACCCGAAGTCCAACAATTATGACTATCACGGCGAGCTTCAATCATAACATCTAGAATACACTGCTACCAAACCATCCACTATACCGGAGTATCTGCAGTCATAACATTAAAGTCTACATGGTTGCAGGGGTTACCACATCCGCACAGATGAAATTATGAGCCCACCGCCTTAGCGGAAAAAGTTAGGACCTAAAACTAAAGAAACAAATGAAAAATGTTTTACGAAAAGATAAAGAAAAAGCAAAAGCATTACTTTTGGCAGGGTCCTTAACTTTCTAAAAGTCGAAGTTGGGAAGATTAACGCCATATCCAATGGGTAAGAGAAACAAGATTAAATAAAAAAAGAAAGGGGTGGAACTTGGCAATTTTGGGCACGTCCTCCTGAAGGGATATCCAATAGGTAAGTACAGACAATAAACTTTTAAAGGGATTTAATATTCGTTTTTTTTGTTGTTAAATGCGAACTCAGAGGTAATGATAAAAATAAGGATGGTTAATATATTACAGGCTATTTAAGTGAAATTATGAAATTTTGGTGCATTAACTTTCTACCAAGTTAAGATATCAAAATGTATAATATTTACTTTCATATCCATCTAACAAATATCGATTCATCTCTAACCTATATTTTAAGTCATTCTCTGTCACAAGGTGTTGGGGGAATATCTTTCTAAATTGCCTCTCTCTATTTTCTTTACTACCAGCATTATTCATTACGAACATTCAAAGGATTGACAATATTTAATCTCTTCCTACATCTACAAAAATGTTAGATGACCCCCCTCTCCCATGAAACTTATTGTATTGTCCAATTAAACGATTCAAAAGGTCTCGCACTTTTGCCTCTATTTGATCCTCCCACATGCCTATTGCATTTTCTCAACCAAAACATCAATGCCTTCATCTTGGAACGTGGGTCAAGAACAAAAACAACATACAATATTAAGTTGATCATATCCATAGTTTCTCAATACTTTTCATATTAAAACTCACAGAACTCAGGACCTGATCAAGATTAAGACAACCATCATTTAAGATATGTTGAATAATAAAAAGTTGCAAGAAATATGAATTGGATGTGACATAAGTTGAACCAGAAAACATCATTGTGGCATCATAAAAATTGGGTTGCCCAACCACTTATTCGGTCAAATGGATCTCATAAATGGTTTCTCACAATTATTTGCCCAAATTCTCTCACAATCACCTGTCCAAATTTAAAAGAATCCGAGTAAATAATTTGAAAGGATCCTAATCCTCTCTTGCCTACCTTCTGGCGCAAATCCCATGACGGGAATCATGTTGTCATAATAAATAAATATACTATTTTTTATGGATAAAAATTTTCTACAACCAATATGTAAAAGTGACATATGTTCATTGGCATGTGAGAAACACATGTTGTTTTAATAGTATGTGCTACTTATAAGTTTTTTTAATAGCATTAATAAAAAATAAAAAAAAAATATTTTTACATGCTTAAAAGACACATCACTCAAAAATGTGTGTCGTAAGAAATTTCTTACTAACCATTCACTCGAAAGAAATTTGTCTATTTTTTATTCATAAAATTAGCTGGCATGAAACCGGCCAACTTTTGAATACCCAACTACCAAGCCAAACATTCAATGCATTCAATTCATCTAATGAAAAAGATTTTACAAAAAGAAAAGAATTTCTAGAGGACAGAAGCTTGGACGGTAAGGACTTAAGAAGCAAATGAAAAAGATTTTACAAAAAGAAAAGGAAAAAAGCATTGCTTTTGGCAAAGTCATTAATTTGATCAACTTTCTAAAAGTAGGTTTTACCAAAAAAAAAAAAAAAAAATGCATTCCTTTTGGCAAAGTCATTAATTTGACCAACTTTCTAAAAGTAGGTTTTACAAACAAAAAAAAAAAAAATAAATTTGCATTGATGATGACTGAGTCAATAGAGCAGTCAACATGAATGTTGACTTGGTTAAGCACTAGTTACAACCACCTAGGAAGTGGGGGAGCTGATGACTTGAGTTTTTCCTCTCCTACCAGGTCCCCTTCTCACCTATCATTTCTAGGTAATTTTAGACTGAGTTAATAGAGCAGTCAACATGAATGTTTCCACTAGTTTCTTCAGATATTTAACGTCCGTTTGGTTTGGTAATTTTAAAGCGTTACAGTTAAAAAAATAAAAAATAAAAAAAGGGGTAAATGTTTGATAAATTAAATAATCAACTTTTAAAATCGTGTAAATTATATGTTAGGCTACATTGCCACCTATCTTCCTAGATTTTTCATAAAGGTTATACGAAATTTTTGAGTACATTTTAATCAGCAGGCTTTGGGAAAGACGTAGAAGGCCTATGTGTTATAATGGACTGTGACAGTTTCAAATAAATACCCACGTCACTTTGTAAATTCTAGTCTCACTTATATATAACTAAATTTGACCACGAGTACCACGTGAATTACTACGTGACGACACTGCAATAAGTACAGATACAAAACACGACCACATTAGTCGGAGGACAGCATTAATCACAGACTCATAGCTAGTGCCGGTTGTTACAGACCCAAAGTTGCTGCTCTTTCTGATTAGTTTCCAACTGTCGTAGGTCTGTCGGCCTAAATGTCTGAAACTAATGAATAGGAAGAGTTTGCATGGATTGGGTCCAGGTCCAAGATTACATTACAGAGCTGCCCCATTGGCAATTCTCTCTCCTCTCTTTTTCTTTATTTTCACTTTTTTTAAAAAAATAAAAAAATTATTTTTATTATTTAAATAAAAAAATTTACTACAATACAATTTTTTTTTTTTTTTTAACTTTTTTATTAAATTCTTCATACTTTAAATTACATTAACCATTTTTTACTACCATTTAAAAAAAAAAAAAAATTCTCGTACTTGAGGAGTAGGGGTTGCCCAATAAGGCGAATTTGGATGGACCACTTTGTGTCATGCACTCCTTCATTATTGCTTAGAGCATCTTTCTGTACCACGACGCTTCATTATGATCCGTAACGTCTGTTTCTACGGATGTTAATTCTCCTGCTTCTGGCCAGAAAATAAAGCAAATAGTTTAATCTCCCACACCCATACCATCTTATTTTAGCAATTTTTATCTTTGGGGCTAAAATAACTAATCATAGGTGGTTGATAGTGCTCTTCTAGGGATGAGCATCACCTGCAACTTTCTGTTCAAGCGTAGGATAGACTAATCACTAATGCCGCGTCCAATGTCGGTAGAAACCTTTTAAGCAGCAAATGCCAGCTGCCAGCAATTGCAAATGGAAATATCTAAAAAATATAAAAAATCACAAATGTGGAAAAAAAACTTTCATATGATTTGATTGAGTACTGATCCTTGTTACATTAATCTATTATAAAATTACAAGTATTTTGCTATTTGACCAGAGCCAGCGTGGCTGGTGAGCGGAAGCTGGCCCATACGTACCCCGACAAGTGGAGAGAAAAATGAAAAGGAAAAGAGAGAGAACAAAGAAAAAGAGGGAAAGAGAAACAAAAAAAAGAAAAAGAAAGGGTGGAACCTGGCAATTTTGGCCCCCGTTGTGTACATCAATTTTGAGAAGAGTTCATTTATTTAATTAGCTCACGAACGGGATTTCCCTTCCTCATACCATTTTCTTTTGTTTCTTGAGAGACATCAAGAAGTAGCAACGAAAGCAAACCAACCATGGGGCTTCCCCCCTTAAGTCCCGCAGTCTCTTGCTCAGCTCTTTGCATTCTAACAATCGTTTCAGTCTTTTGCTTTGGTTCCACCACCTATGGCTATGGCATTGGCGGGAATGAGACAGACCGACAAGCCTTGCTTGAATTCAAGGCCAAAATAGTCGATGACCCTTCCATGGTTTTGAGTTCATGGAATGACACCACCCACTTCTGCCTGTGGCATGGTGTTACATGTGGTCGACGCCACCAGAGGGTCACGGAGTTGCGCCTCCCATCTCAGAAACTCGTGGGATCTATATCGCCTTTCATTGGAAATTTGAGCTTTCTAAGGCGTCTATATCTCCCAACCAATAGCTTCAGTCATCAAATCCCTCCAGAAATCGGCCGTTTGCATAGATTAGTGTTGCTACAGTTGGCCGACAATTCAGTAGGTGGCAAAATTCCTACAAATTTATCGGGGTGCTCTAACCTCAAGTATTTCGGACTTGCTTTTAATCAGCTGACTGGGGAAATTCCTATTGAGGTTGGCTCCTTGTCAAAGCTCAAAACGTTTGCTGTCGACCACAACCTACTAACAGGAAGTATCCCTCCATCTCTTGGCAACTTATCGTCACTTGAACAACTTTATTTACCCTCAAATAATATAGGTGGGAGTATTCCTAGTGTTCTAGGCCAACTTATGAACCTTACAGTTATTTCTTTTTCTTCGAATCACTTTTCTGGCACCATCCCTCCATCAATCTTCAATCTCTCTTCTATTAAAATTCTTAATGTGGGAGAAAATCAAATCCAAGGGAGTCTTCCGTGGGACTTGGGGATAACTCTTCCGAATCTCAAATCCTTCTCCGTGAGCAGTAACAAATTTACTGCAGGCTCCATTCCTCATTCAATATCCAACGCCTCAAATCTGGAACGACTTGATTTTGGATGGAACAAATTTACCGGAAACATGCCTTCTTTCGAAAAGTTGCGTTGGCTACAATTTTTGAGCACTAGCCTCAACCACCTAGGAAGTGGGGGAGCTGATGACTTGAATTTTCTCTGCTCTTTGACTAACGCCACTAGCTTAGAGCTATTGGCTATAAACGGCAACAATTTTGGTGGACTATTGCCTGAATGCATCAGTAACTTGTCATCTACTCTTATAGTATTGGTAGTAGAAGAAAATAATATAGTTGGAACGATTCCGAGTGGGATTGTAAATCTCGTCAACTTAGAGATGCTCCACATGTGGACTAACAAACTTTCAGGTAAAATTCCCGCTGATATTGGAAAGCTTCATAGACTACAATCATTGCTTCTTCACATAAACAACCTCTCTGGCAACATCCCACACTCTCTTGGAAATCTGAGTATGTTACTCAAACTATCTTTAAGTCATAATAATCTTCACGGAAGCATCCCTTCAAGTCTAGGAAACTGCCAATGTTTACTCTTCTTGGCTCTTTCTGAAAACAATCTCAGTGGCACCTTACCTCCCCAGGTCTTTGGTCTCTCATCCTTGTCAATTGGTCTCTATTTGTCTCGTAACCGTTTCACCGGTCCCCTTCCCATGGAAGTTGGAAATCTGAAAAATCTAGGTGAATTTTCGATTTCAGAAAACATGTTAACTGGTGAAATTCCAGGGAGTCTTGGAAGTTGTGTTAGGCTGGAGTCTTTAGACATGCAAGGAAACTTCTTACAAGGGACCATTCCATCAAGTTTTGGTTCTTTGAGAGGACTACAGGAATTAGATCTTTCTCGAAACAATCTGTCAGGAAAAATTCCAGATTTTTTCGTGGGTTTCAACTCACTGCAACTTTTGAATCTGTCTTACAACAATTTTGAGGGTATGGTGCCTTCAGACGGCATTTTCAAGAACTCAAGTGCAACTTCAGTTGCGGGAAATAGTCAACTATGTGGGGGAATACCTGAGATGCAGTTGTCTAAATGCAACTTGAGAGAGTCTAAGAAGACAAAATTGAACTTAACCATGAAATTAATTATCCCCATAGTTTGCGGGCTTTTAGGAGTAATTTGTGTGCTGTCTTTTTCATTTGTCTTTTGGTTCACTAGGAAAAGAAAAGAACCCACTTCAAGTTCTTCAAGAAATTTGTTTTTAAATTTGTCGTACCAAAGTCTCCTAAAAGCCACCGATGGGTTCTCCTCCACAAATTTGCTTGGTGTGGGTAGTTTTGGATCCGTGTATAAAGGAATCATTAATGAGGGTCGGATGACGATTGCTGTCAAGGTGCTCAACCTTATGAGACGTGGAGCTTCCAAGAGTTTTCTTGCTGAGTGTGAGGCCTTGAGAAACATCAGGCATCGGAATCTTGTAAAGATACTCACAGCATGTTCAGGTGTTGATTATCAGGGTAATAATTTCAAGGCTCTAGTTTACGAATTCATGGTCAATGGTAGCCTTGCGGATTGGTTGCATCCGACTGCTACAGAGGATGAGGCGCACCAGGAGCAGAGGAAGCTGAATCTTTATCAAAGATTGAATATCGCCATTGATGTTGCGAGCGCATTAGAATATCTCCATTATCATTGCCAAACACCAATCCTACACTGCGACCTCAAGCCTAGCAATGTTCTTCTGGACAATGAAATGATTGGACATGTCGGAGACTTTGGGTTAGCGAGATTCGCTCCCGAAGCTGACCATAACTCTTCAACCAATCAATCGAGCTCTATTGGTGTAAGAGGAACTATTGGTTATGCGGCTCCGGGTAAACACTCTTTATCATTTCTTAGTTATAGTCTTTTTTCTTCTAAGAACATGTCTAAATTTGAACATTTCTTCATAATAAAAAATTTCGCATTTTGGTATTTTATTTTCTGGTTTCATCACATAGAGAGTATCATAGCATAATTCCTTTCTTAGCATTAGTTATAGTCATATTACAATTTATCATATATATATATATATATGTTGACTTGCAGAGTATGGTATGGGAAATGAGGTGTCCTCCTATGGTGATATATATAGCTTTGGGATCCTCCTATTAGAAATGTTTACTGGAAAAAGACCTACAAATGACATGTTCCAAGGCACTTTAAATCTACATTCCTTCGTCCAAGAAGTTTTGCCTGAACGAGTTGTCGAGATTGCGGATCCAATTCTTTTTCGGGGAATAGAAGAGACAACCATGAACAGTACTGATAATAACAACAACACTAGAAGAGAAGAAGAGATAGCCATGAACAGTACTGATAATAACAGCAGCATTAGAAGAAGCAGAATCCAAGAGTGTTTGATTTTGACGTTTGGGATTGGAGTTGCTTGTTCTGTTAAACAACCAGGAGAACGGATGAGCATGAAAGATGTTGTAACTGAGCTTCATTTGGTCAGAAAGAAGCTTCTTAAAACTACAAGTGGACCCTAACATTAACGTACAGGTAATATTGGTAGATTGTTTATTTCAATTTTAATGATGATTATAAGCTCGATCATTGAATTTTGCCGTCTATTTCTTATTTCAATTTTGATGCCAGGGAATGAGAGAATCTTGCTCTCATTAGGTTGAAACATTATTAAAAAATAAAAAAACTACTTATAATACACCATGTAAACCGGTGTGATAAATAGATATGAAGAAGAGCATTACTCTTTAAAAGTTTGATTGCATGTTTGATTAAAGAGCGTAGAGAAATTCTTGAAATTTTGTATATGTGCACGATTTAAGTAAATTTGGTTAACCAGAATTTTATTTTTTTTCCAAACTACCTCAATATGATGTTTCACAAAGAAATAATGGTTGTTGAAATTTTTTGAGTTATCTTAATACTACGTCTTATTATAATTTCCTGTGTTCGTCAAACAAATAGCGCAAGTCAAGCAATATTTTGTAATGAGATGCATATATGTTTTAATTATTTTGAGGTTAATTTAAATTAATGATGTTGGGAATGGTGATGAATTACTCATAATATGGAAAAAGCTAACTTATTACCGTGTTATGCACACACTTGAAAATTAAGCGTACTTCAGTTATCTGATATAGTTGTTGATCAAGTATAATATATTGTTATACATCATGTTAAAATTCATAATAAGATTAAATCTTATTAATCTTTTTTCAGATAATACAATGGTTCAAGACCCTTGTAATTTGAGACTATGGGGGTTCTTATATATGGTTCAAGCTCACAGGGACTTGGTGAGACGTCTTATTTGTGTTTGATGTACTGGAATTTGGTTTATATTGATGTTTAAACTTTATTATGTTTGGAGACTTTTTATGTGCTTTTAGATATTTGGAGTTGGATTGTAATCGTTTAATTGTGAATTGTTTTATCTCATGGATTGAGTATTGTTAGTTTGATGCAATTAGGATTGGTAATTTTGACACGACCTGACAACCCGACACAAATACGATACAAAATTAACGAGTTTAGGTCATAAACGGGTCAACCCGTTTATGACTTTATGACCCGTGTATTTCGGTCTGACGGGTCTTGTCACGGGCCGCCAGACTCGATTATGTTTTTTATTTATTTATTTATTTATTATTATTATTATTTTAAAAGAAGTGAAATTAGCTGATTAGCCTAGGATGTAGAGATTATAGAAGCATTAATGAACACAGTGCACTGGGCTCAAGGAAATGAAAAAGGATTCAAACTCATTTATATGGAAAGTTGAAATGACAGCCTAACAGGCGTCTAAAACTGGTGTTCTGGTTGTAAAAGTGGGACAAGACAATGAGTAATGATTTATTGCTACCTTTTTATACAACTTCTCACCACCTTACCTATGTGGCAAAGTGGTCCCTTAGTACTTTTTGAGTTTTAAAAATAAAATCAAGTGGGGGACCGCCTTACCACATAAGCAAAGTGATAAAAAGTTATATAAAAAAGTAACAATAAATCATTACTCCAAGAGGAAAGGAATTGCCATTCTTCAATCTTTACTCAATTCTGCTATAAGATCATGGCCAAGGAAATTTTTTATTTTTTTCTTTGAACAGTGTGCGACATGCGTGCTTTGTGGAAACTGGAAAGTGAAAATTGAGACTTTACTTACGAAAACGGTCAGCTACTCAGCCGTTCGTGTGATCGACGACGGTGGCTTTAATGCCAAATTACGGTGGCTCAATTTGTGTACCTTTGACTTTGTCAACTCTTTTTAAAATTACAGAGAATTGACCGCATCAAAGAAGCTGAAGGGCTTGTTTGGTACGAGGGTGTGCAGTGGAAACGACCCCAGGCAGAGAAGTGAAAACACATAAAAAAATAAAAAAAATAAAAAAATAAAAAAAACACCCTAACATCTTTTTCTTTTGGCGCCGCCCCCCTCTTCTTCTTCAGCGCCTCCCCTTCTTCATCCTCCCGTTCGACGCTCTCTCTCTCTGCTCTCCGCTCGCTGCCAACGTCGCTCTGTCATCGTCGGACAAAAGAGAGCGCTCGAGACGAGTGGCATCCTTGGCCCACTGAATCAACTTCTACACTTCATCTTCTTCATCCTCAGCAGCATCATTATCACAGGAAGATAATAACCTGGGATCCGCAGGAATTCCGTGAGAGCCCTTGAGAGCAACAAATCTGGAAAAGAGCTCATCTTCGTCCACACTAGACGTGGTTGATTTCTGAGAGTTTTGCGGTGGAGATAAAGAATGAGAAGACGGATTAGGGACGACAGAGGGTCGAGATTTGAGGGCTTGGAAACGACTCATTATGCTAAACGAGTTTCACAGGTCGTGTTAGGTGACCTGTGAAAATTGCCATGCCGTGTCGTGTCTGGAGCTCCAACCCATTAACATAAACGGGTCATGTTTGGATCTATCTTAAATGAGTCACGGATCTTCACTGGTCGACCCGCAGACTCGTTTTTGCAGCCCTAGATGCAATGTGATTGTTATGTGGATATTGGGGACTTTAATTTAGGGGATAGAATTTGTGGCTATTAGTTTGCAAGCTTTTACTTTTAAAAAATGTCATAGTTTTAATCAATATTTGGATCTGCATTAGAGGCGGAGCCAGGAATTTGTCCGAGTAGGGGCAAAATTAGAATGATAAAATAAATCCTAAAGTATGAAAAAAGCCTTCTCAAACAATGCTAATATTGTTCTTATCTTAATAAGAAAATAATTATAATAAAAAATAATAGTCAATCAATCACATAAATGTAAAATAAATAATCAAAAATATTGTTAGCATAAAAAATTTCTAAATTCATGAATACACCACAAGTGGACAATATTAAAATTATTCAAATAGTCTACTAGATTAGTCTTTACAGTATATGATTATTCTACAAGGATAGTCTATATCTAATTATTCAAATAAAATAAAATAAAAATTATATTCTTCTAGACTAGCCTATTACTCAATCATTCTAGACTCTCTGATTAGTCAATCTATCAATATCACATATGACAAAGTGAAAGACTTAAGAGTAGGGGTGTGCAGGACCTGCGGGCCCCACCCTGCCCCGCAACACATTTCCCCCGCCCCGCAAATTTAGAATGAAAAACGGTTTGATTTTTAATCAAACCGTGCTGGGAGGGGCGGGGTACGGGTTTGGGTTTTTCAAAACCCCAGGGACTCGCCCCGCTGAATAATATACAGCGCCACACACCCACACCCCCTCTTCGTTTTTTCCTTTACTTTCTTCCTAGCGCCACACCCCGCACCCATTCGCCTCTTCTTCTTCAATCTTCCTCACCGTCCTCTTCCTCTTCTGACTTCTCTTCACATCTTTTCCTCTTCTTCTTCTTCAATCTTCGATTCTTCACCCCCGGATTCCCTCCCTCCATCAGATGAAGATCGGAAACCGAAGAACGTCGATCACGTCGACAATCGATGCACGTCCTGTGGTAGATCTAGTTTGTCCACTTCATTAGCTCCCAATTTTTAATTTATTTGTTGTTTCTGTGGTAGATCTAGTTTGTGTTTGTGTTTAGGGTTTCTGGGTTTGTGTTGGTGGGTGGTATAAGAGGTGTTTGCGTTCGTGGAATCATGTTGTCGTGGTGCCGTGGCCCGTGGTGGTGTGGTTTTGCAGCTAGTAGCAGACAACCCACACAACCAGTACAACCCGCAAAAACCGCCCCACATCACCCCACCCCGCATTACCCTCGGCCCGCACGGACACAACACATTTTGTTCGGGGTACGGGTTTGATTTCTTGCACCCGCATGGGTGCGGGCCAGGGGCAAAAAGGATAGAAATCCGTCCCGTCCCGCCTCATACACATCCCTACTTACGAGAAGTTAGTCTAGTTTACACAGTACACGGACAAAGAGAAAGACTAGCTAGTTTAGTTTACACAATACACACCACACAAAGGCCAAAGCTGAAATATTATTTACTGTTTACTCCGTGACAGTTATGAGCCAGATGACACGAATCTCGATTAGATTTAGACCATTACTTTTTCTTTCTTTTCTTTTTTTTATCTTTTTTTTTTTTTTAATTTGAAATTTTGAGAAAAGACCATTATTTTAATTCCATACGAACCATAAACCATTAAAAGATGGAAGATAATAGCTGAGAGCAAACCATATTCATCAAAAAAGAAGGAGATAGCAGACGACCACGACTTGATGGACACAAGACAGACAGACTCACCAGGGTTTGCAAACACCACCACCATCAACGATTCAATAGACAAAGAAAAATAGTGAAAGAGGCCGAAAAGCCAACTTCTTGAACCCAGCAGTAGCAGCAGAAGACTAGGAAAATGTTTGTTTTATTGCTTGCTTTAGATTAGTGTAACTGCCGTACAAAGAAAAGAAAATTATACATTTATACGATTGTACTCTTTGGGCTGTTACTAGGTGAAAAGGTGTGGTTCAGTAACTTGCGTTGAATTTGTGAATTGTGAGAGATCAACCCAAATTTGAAGCCAATTTAATTTTTTTAAAGGGTTAGGCTAATTGATTGGGCTTGAATTTGTAAGGGTGAAAGTAAGCATAGACTTAAATACTCATATAATTTTTTTTTAAAAAAAAATAAGATGTAGGGGCGGGTGCCCCTGCCCGCCCCCCCTTAAATCCGTCCTTGGCTGCATGGTCAACCGCAAGAATGTGGAGAAGTATATACATACTAACATAGGGCTTTTAATATGGCGGACTTTTCTTTTAAAATTAAACACAGTTAAAGCTAAAACTTTTAACTACATTGTTGTGGGATCCCTTCTTATGGCCTCGTCCAGTTCAATCTTTGTATTGAGTTTTCAAGTCTTAAAGCTCGACTGAAAGGATGAACTGAGAAGCAGGACAAATAATAACAAAGTTTCAATTATATATATCACAATATACACAAGCTGAATATCTCAAGCAGATAAAGAAAGGGATCCAACAACTAGAGCAGCTCTTAGTTGATTCAGTTTCGAGCTTCTCCCATATCATGAAGCGGGAGGGCGGGGTAGCCGCTTGGCAATTTCCTGCCAAAAGATGGAACAATGCTCAGTCTTCCAAATGCACAAGAATTTCAAAACTACGGACTCCATACACAAGCCTATGCATATTATAGCGCCTTGATATAGTATGTCATCAACATAATGTGTCATATAAAGCAAGTGCTCCATGGCCTTGCAAGGTAACAAATACAAAATTTGTATATAGAGAGCATCATGTTCACACTACCAATAACGAGAAGAGAGCACTTCTAGAATTTCCCGTCAATCTCGACCGTTCTGAGTTGTATGTAGTGTATCTTGTTAACAAAAACAGATATTTATAAAATGTCTATGTCAAAAATACCTCAAACAGCTGATTTATATTATCTGCCGTCTTTGCAGATGTCTCGATAAAAAACATTCCATTCTTCTCCGCATAGTCAATGCCATCCTGCAAGACAAAGAATAGATGTATTATATTATAGAAAAATGAATGCTAGTTTGCGGGCATATAGAATGTGACAATGCGTCAAATTGAGAAATGTTGCACTCACCTGAACTGGTACTTCCCGCTTCTCCTGAAGATCAGCTTTGTTACCAACTAAGGCCATGACTATATCAGGATTTCCATGTTTTTGCAATTCCTGTAAAATTCCATATTCATCAATTGTTTGAAAAAGTAAATTTGCACGGCGAGCATGGGAATTAATAACCAACTTAATCAAGGCATGCGGTTTACATAACTATACACCTTTCTGGGTAAAGATGCTATCTATAAGCTGTAAGCACATGAAGTGCAGTGACAATACAACCCAGTTATCTCGGAGTAGGTTATTTATAGTTTTATTTCCTTTTTTCAACCCAACTCTCGCAATTCCTAGGGGATCCAATAAGAGCAATGTTTTTAATAGATCAAAATAAAGATTTTATTCATCCAAAAACAAAAGTGTACATACATATAAACCAATATTAGCTCACTTCAAGTAGTTAGTGCCACTTACATTAATGAACTTTGTGATAAAAAAAGCCAAGCCATTAGGTACAACTTTTATATTGTTATTTCCAATTGAGTCCTCGTCAAATCTGTAACAACCCGGTCCCATATTGGGAAGATGAGAGTAGCCCACATAGAATAAAGACTCATTAGTGCTAAGTCCAACCATGTTTACTTATTAGGTGAAACTGATCTTTAAAAGTGATTCTTGGAAAGCCCCAACTTGATTAGTCCAACCATGTTTACTTATTAGAAAGACGATTTGTGTGTGTTGGGGAGGGGGTATGTGAGACTAGAAAGCATCGTGCTCTAAATTACTATTCACCAAATTACGTATATTTTTACTAGTTCAATACTTATTCAATCAAGGACAACCCAGATGGTAGATTTATTTGCTTGGTGAATCCTGCTAAGTCACAGGCCTTAATGTATTTGCATTTATGGCACTTCAATAATCCTCTGCATCCGAAAGATTTCACCACTCACCGCATAACAATGATCAATTATAAATTAATAAATAAAATTCATACTATGCATAAGATAGAGCTCGTCTCACTCGAGTAGTCAATAAATTACCTATATAGAATAAGTATAATTCATCTTCGTTTGGCACGAACCGTCCACCTAACCACTAAGATGTGGTACGACCCGTCTTCCTTAGTTATGGATTAACTACGTCTTTAATAGGATACACACAATCAATAAAAAAGTATAACTCATCTTCGGTTGGTACGAACTGTCTATCAAAATTACACTAAACTAAGGTGTAGTACAATCCGTCTTCTTTAGACATGGCCTATCTAACCCTCTTGATTATATGTCAATTAAAACCGTTAAATAACAGTCATTCACATAATCACAGAAAATATGAAAGATTAAATTCAATCAATATAAAAAACCTTATAAGATAAGATAAGAAATTCATAATAATTGAGTATAAACATTAAGATTAATTCTCACAGTTATGCAACCATCATGTATATAGAAAATACCAAATTAAAATACAATTAAACTATTATTACTTGGAAATGGCTAATAAAAATAAAAATAAAAACAGAAAAGAATCAAGTTAAATTCAATCTTTAAAACTTAATAACATAACCGTTTGTAGTCCTCGGCAACGACACCAAAAATTGATGTGATCTTTTGTTTACCAAAATATATCAATAATAAATAATCACTCGCAATAAGACGAATTTTTGTAGGATAAGGTTATAGAGATGATGTCGAATATCAATGACTGCAGGGGTATTGTTATCAAGTTTGTGAATATTAAAAATAACCAAATATTTTTTCTTTAGTTATTTTAATCTTCACAAGCTTAATAATAATACCCTTGCAGTTCTTGAGGTTCGATATCATCTCTATAGCTTTATCTTATAAGGATTCGTTTTATTTGCAAGTGGTTATTATTGATATATTTTGATAAACAAAAGACCACATTAGAGAGTTTACAGGTTTTAAAAAAATCATTTCTGCAAGCTTGCCCAGTCTGCACGACTTTACGATAACTAAGCTCGTGTTGGATAGAGGATTCGTTAATTTCAAGACAAGGTGGGGCATGACGGTTTTGTAGGTTCAGCCGGGTTATGCCCACTTTGATTTCTATAGGCAAAAGCTAGAACCGTAAAGACAATAGAAACAAATGAACATAGGTTTTACCAAAAAAAAAAAAAAATGCCTTGCTTTTGGTAAAGCCATTGTGAAACATGATATCTTAATAATAATAATAATAATAATTATAACAATTATAATAGTAAAAGGAATTTCTAGAGGAAGACTAAAGAAACAAATGAAAAGGGTTTTACAAAAAGAATTTCAAAAAGGCATTACCTTTGATCAACTTTCTAAAAGTCGGTTTTACCAAAAAAGAATAAAAAATGCATTGCTTTTGGCAAAGCCATCGTGAAACACGATATCTTAATAATAATAATAATTATAACAATTATAATAGTAAAAGGATTTTCTAGAGGACAAAAGCTTGGACCGTAAAGACTAAAGAAACAATTGAAAAAGGTTTTATAAAAAGAAAAAAAAAAATGCATTGCTTTTGGCAAATCCATCGTGAAACATGATATCTTAATAATAATAATAATAATTATAATAATTATAATAGTAAAAAGAATTTCTAGAGGACAAAAGCTTGGACCGTAAGGACTTAAGAAACAAATGAAAAAGATTTTACAAAAAGAAAAGGAAAAAGGCATTGCTTTTGGCAAAGCCATTAATTTGATCAACTTTCTAAAAGTGGGTTTTACCAAAAAAAAATTGCATCACTTTTGGCAAAGTCATTAATTTGATCAACTTTCTAAAAGTAGGTTTTATAAAAAGAAAAATAAAATGCTTAACTTTTGGCAAAGCCATTAATTTGACCAACTTTCTAAAAGTAGGTTTTACACAAAAAAATAAAAATAAAAAAATGCATTGCTTTTGGCAAATCCATCGTGAAACATGATATCTTAATAATAATAATAATAATTATAACAATTATAATAGTAAAAAGAATTTCTAGAGGACAAAAGCTTGGACCGTAAGGACTTAAGAAACTAATGAAAAAGATTTTACAAAAAGAAAAGGAAAAAGGCATTGCTTTTGGCAAAGCCATTAATTTGATCAACTTTCTAAAAGTGGGTTTTACCAAAAAAAAATTGCATCACTTTTGGCAAAGTCATTAATTTGATCAACTTTCTAAAAGTAGGTTTTATAAAAAGAAAAATAAAATGCATAACTTTTGGCAAAGCCATTAATTTGACCAACTTTCTAAAAGTAGGTTTTACACAAAAAAAAAACAAAAAAAAAAAAATGCATTGCTGTTGGCAAAGCCATCGTGAAACATGATGATATCTTAATAATGATAATAATAATTATAACAATTATAATAGTAAAATGAATTTCTAGAGGACAAAAGCTTGGACAGTAAGGACTTAAGAAACAAATGAAAAAGATTTTACAAAAAGAAAAGGAAAAAGCCATTGCTTTTGGCAAAGCCATTAATTTGATCAACTTTCTAAAAGTGGGTTTTACCAAAAAAAAATTGCATCACTTTTGGCAAAGTCATTAATTTGATAACTTTCTAAAAGTAGGTTTTACAAAAAGAAAAAAAAAATGCATAACTTTTGGCAAAGCCATTAATTTGACCAACTTTCTAAAAGTAGGTTTTACACCAAAAAAAAAAAAAAAAAAAAAAAAACCAAAAAAAAAATGCATTGCTGTTGGCAAAGCCATCGTGAAACATGATGATATCTTAATAATGATAATAATAATTATAACAATTATAATAGTAAAATGAATTTCTAGAGGACAAAAGTTTGGATAGTAAATACTAAAGAAACAAATGAAAAAGGTTTTACAAAAACCTATCACTACCACTTTTAGACACCCTTTCCTTACCAGCCAACTTTTAAAGATAATTCTACCCGAATACAATTTAACCCTTATAAGACGATTGTCAATGTTGAATTGTACTTGAGTACAATTTTAACAGTATATATAAGATCTTGATCACCCATCCCTTACAATGCTATTTTTAAATGTGAGTTCTACTTATGTACAATCTTAATCATATGTATATAAGTTTTTAGACACTCTGTCCTTACAAGTCAATTTTCAAAAGTGAGTTATACATTAGATTTGTATTATAAAACGTGAAAAACAAATTTACATTTTTAAACCGTAAGAAGTGTGTTTGCTCAAAATACAAATTTTTCCATTTTAACTACTAATTTTTCAATACAATTCTGGTACCATCCCACCATCAATCATCGATCTCTCTTCTATTACAATTCTTGGTGGGGGAGATAATCAAATCCAATGAAGTCTTCCGTTGGACCTGGGGATAACTCTTGTTGATTTCCATGCAGTAACCAATTTACTGGCTCCATTCTCCTCCTTCAATATCCAATGCCTCAAATATTGCACACAACAGTATTATGCAGAACGTACCTTCTTTGAAAAAGTTGCATAGGCTTCAATTGTAACAATTTAAGAAAAAACGCTATTTATATCTAAATTATTATTTAAAAAAAACTAATTAATTTGAAACTTTTTTAAAATTCTTTATAAAGTCCAGTTTAACTTAATAACTAGACAATGTGAAACTTGATATCCATAAATATTTTTATAAACTACTTACTTTATGTGAATTATTCATTTCTTTTTTAGATGAGACTGGGAGTTCGATGAATATAATGGTTAAGCACTAGCTACAACCACCTAGGAAGTGGGGGAGCTGATGACTTTGAGTTTTTCCCTCTCCTACCAGGTCCCCTTCTCACCTATCATTTCTAGGTAATTTTAGACTGAGTTAATAGAGCTGTCAACATGAATGTTTCCACTAGTTTCTTCAGATATTTAACGTCCGTTTGGTTTGGTAATTTTAAAGCGTTACAGTTAAAAAAAAAAAAAAAAAAAAAAAAAAAAAAAAATTAAAAATTAAAAATTTTAAAAAAAAAAAAAATTAAAAATACAGGTAAATGTTTGATAAATTAAATGATCAACTTTTAAAATCGTGTAAATTATATGTTATAGGCTAAATTGCCACCTATCTTCCTAGATTTTTCATAAAGGTTATACGAAATTTTTGAGTACATTTTAATCAGCAGGCTTTGGGCAAGACGTAGAATGCCTATGTGTTATAATGGATGAAGATTAAATTTTACTGTGATTAACATGACAGTGTCAAATAAATACCCACGTCACTTTGTAAATTCTAGTCTCACTTATATATAACTAAATTTGACCACAAGTACCACGTGAGTTACTACGTGACGACGGGCTTGTTTGGCAAGTGATATTACAGAACAGAACAGAGTAGTGGGTTGTTAGTTTTTGAAATTAGTAAAAAGTGATGATGTGATATAAAATAAAAAAAAATTGTATAAAAAAGTGAAAAAATTTTGTATTGTAGTGAATTTTTTTATTTGAATAGTAATAAAAAATTATTGATGTGATATAAAAAAGTGAAAAAAGTGGAAATGTTTTGATGTTGATTAGTAGTGAAAAGTATAAAAAAATGAAAAAAGAAAAAAGAAAAAAAGAAAAAAAGAAGGTACATGAATAGTACTGTAATATATTCCCCGTTTACTAACTCCCTCCCCTTCCCCTTCCCTTCCCTTCTCTTACTTTTACCTTTCCCAAAAAACATCAAATTCAAAACATTCTTTTCTTTTTTACTTTTTATATCACATCAATAATTTTTTATTATTATTTAATTAAAAAAATCCACTACAATACAAATTTTTTCCACTTTTTCATATAAATTCTTTCTACTTTATATCACATCAATCACTTTTTATTTTCACACAACAAAAAAATTCTCACAAAGGGAAGGGGAGGGGAAGGGGAGGGGATTACTAAACGGGGCCTTTTGGCAAAGCCATCGTGAAACATGATATCTTCATAATAATAATAATTATAACAATTATAGTAGTAAAAAGAATTTCTAGAGGATAAAAGTTAGGACCGTAAAGATTAAAGAAACAAATGAAAAATGTTTTACAAAAAGATAAAGAAAAAGCAAAAGCATTGCTTTTGGCAGAGTCCTTAACTTTCTAAAAGTCGAAGTTGGGGAGATTAACGCCATAACCAATGGGTAAGAGAAACATGATAAAATAAAAAAGAAAAAGAAAGAGAAAGGGGTGGAACCTGGCAATTTTGGGCACTAAAGCGATATCCAATAGGTAAGTACAGCCAATAAACTTCTAAAGGGATTTAATATTCATTCTTCGTTGTTAAATGCAAACTTAGAGGTAATGGTAAAAATAAGGATGGTCAATACATTATGGACTATCTAAGCGAGACTATGATATTTTGGTACATTAATTAACCTTCTATCAAGTTAAGATATCAAAATCTATGATATCTACTTTCACACCTATTTAACAAATATCGATCCACCTCTAACTTATATTTTAAGTCATTCTCTGTTATAAGGTGTTGGGAGAATATCTTCCTAAATTGCATCTCTCTATCTTCTTTACTACCAACATTATTCATTACGAACATTCAAAGGATTGACAATATTTGATCTCTTCCTATATTTACAAAAATGTTAGATGACCCCCCTCTCCCATGAAACTTATTGTATTGCCCAATTAAATGATTCAGGAGGTCTCGCACTTTTGCCTCTATTTGATCCTCCCACACAGGCCCATTGCATTTTCTCAACCAAGACATCAATGCCTTCATCTTGAAACGCGGGTCGAGAACAAAAGCAACATACAATATTAAGTTGATCATATCCATAGTCCCTCAATACTTTTCGTATTAAAACTCACAGAACTGAGGACCTGATCAAGATTAAGACAACCATCATTCAATGAATGTTGAATAATAAAAAGTTGCAAGAAATATAAATTAGATATGACATAAGTTGAACCAGAGAACATCATTGTGGTATCATAAAAATTGGGTTGCCCAACCACTTATTCGGTCAAGTGGATCTCATAAATGGTTTCTCGCAATTATTTGCCCAAATTTGAGAGAATTCGAGCAAATAAATAGTCTCTCACAATCACTTGTCCAAATTTAAAAGAATTCGAGCAAATAATTTGAGAAGATCCTAATTCTCTCTTGCCTACCTTATGGCGTGAATCCCATGAAGGGAATCATGTTGTCATAATAAATAAATATACTATTTTTTATGGGCATAAATTTTCTACAACCCACATGTAAAAGTGACATATGTCCATTGGCATGTGAGAAACACATGTTGTTTTAATAGCATATGCTTCTTACATATTTTTTTAATAGCATTAATAAAAAATATATATATATTTCTCACATGCTTAAAAATATAGGTTGTAAAAAATTTCCTACGAACCATTCACTCGTAAGAAATTTATGTCCAATTTTTATTCATAAAATTAGCTGGCATGAAACAGGCCAACTTTTAAATACCCAACTACCAAGCCAAACATTTAATGTATTCAATTCATCTAATGGCTTTAATATCTCTGAATATGAATGCAATCAATGCATTTAATTCTCATGTTTCAGAATTTCAGTTCTCTTACATTTTAATGATGCGTTTGGTTCGAATATTATTCAATATTCGAACTGGTTTTTTGAATTAAACCCGGATCCATGTTGAATAAAACTCAGCTGGCTCTTGAATATTGTTTTGAATGCGGTTTGAATTTCGAGGTGATGAAATCATGAAATTGATGAGTGAATTTCGAGCAGAATTTTCTTTCAACTGCCAGAAGCTGGCAAATAAAATAACAACAACAACAACAAAAAATCAAGAAAAAAAAGAAAATGGGGTGGCCTACGAGCCACTCCCAGAGGTTGCCGGTGCCACCTCTGGTAGTGGCTCGCGTTCACCCCAGGGGTCGAGGGGTGGCTGCGCGCCACCCCCCGACCCCCTAGGGGTGGCTTTTGAGCCACCCTGCGTGGATTTCAGGGTGGCCCAAAAGCCACCCCTAAGCCTTAAGGGTGGCCGAAAGGCCACCCCTAGGGCCGAGGGTGGCCGCGCGGCTACCCCCATTGGCCGGGGTTGGCCGCGCGCCACCCCTTGAGCCCTAGGGGTGGCTTTTCAGGCCACCCTAAATGGATCTAGGGGGTGGCTCGAAAAGCCACCTGAAAAGCCTTAGGGGTGGCTTTCGGGCCACCCCAAATGGATCCAGGGGGTGGCCCGAATGCCACCCAAAAAGCCTTAGGGGTGGCTTTCGAGCCACCCCTGGGGCCGGGGGTGGCCGCGCGGCGACCCCTAGTGGTCGAGGGTGGCCGCACGCCACCCCCTGAGCCCTAGGGGTGGCTTTCGGGCCACCCCAAATGGATCCAGGGGTGGCCCGAAAGCCACCCGAAAAGCCTTAAGGGTGGCTTTCGGGCCAACCCAGGGGCCCAGGGTGGCCGCCCGCCACCCCCTGAGCCCTAGGGGTGGCTTTCAGGCCACCCCAAATGGATTTCGGGGTGGCCCGAAAGCCACCCCTAGGGGGTGGGGGGGTGGCGCTCGGCCACCCCCACCGGCCACCTCTGGAGGTGGCTCACAGGCCACCCCCCTCCCAAGAGATGGCTACTGGCTGCCCCAAAACCATATTTTCTCTCATTTTTTTTAAAAAATAAAAATAAAATTTTTGTTTTTTAGTTTTTAATTTTTTTTTGTTATTTTGTTTATTATTAATTTTATTATTTTTTACTATACCAATCATTATACACAATTTTTCATACAATTCAATCACTTTCTACCATTATAAAACACTTTTTTTCAATCTCAAAAATTCATCACTCAAATAATTATTTCCCTCCCCATTCAGTGATTGAGTCCCTTGACAAGGGCAAGACGTGTGCATAAAGCAACGGAACTTGGCATATATATACCCCGACAATTTTGGGCCCCTTGGTGACCAATGAGTGCGAAAAATCCACCAAATGTAAATCTGATTCATCTTTCATGTCAGTGGCAGAGTTTTTGAAAGTGTCTGTCTATTTCTTTCTCGTCTTTCTGAGTGACATGTTGGATCATTCATTAATTTATAATGGTTTACGATAAAATTTAAGTTTGAAGGGCATTTTTGCATGAAAACTGGAGATTTTGGTTCTTGGCTTTAATTGTTTCAAATTGAGGGTTTCTTGTGTAACTAGATGTCTAATTAATTACTTGCATTAATGTTTAATTTAGATTTGATGCGATGAAATTGAGAATGAGATATGATTTCGTATTAATTGTTGTATGAGTGTAGTGTTTCCGTAAGGAGAAGATTCTGATTTATCGATCTTCCTCTTAACAACCAGATTATCTTCCATGTAGATGTAATTGAGTAGGACCCATGATGAGATTTATTCCCAACATAAATAAATAATATTGAATACATAACATCAAGTATCAACAAATACTCATACATAATAACCATTAAGATTCTTAAAAATATTAAATATCGACAATAAAAATATTATGTAACAACCATGCAAAAATCATAAGTACACAAATACATTTTTTTTCCAACGCAAACAGAATATAGACAGATTACAGATAAACTCACTACATCAAACCCACATCAACGCTTATATTCAAATATGAAATAGCGAAATAAAAATTCACATCAAGATATCTCTCGTTCTCCTTAGGGTAAGGCGAGTTTGCGGGTTTTGAAAAACTCATTTTTGCAAGTCTGCGCGGTCCACACGACTTTACTATAACTAAGCCCGTGTTGGATAGAGGATCCGTTAATTCCGAGGCAAGGTGGGGCAGGACAGTTTTGTGGGTTCGGCTAGGTTATGCCCACTTCGATTTTTAGAGGCAAAAGCTACGACTGTAAAAATCAATAGAAACAAATGAACATCGGTTTTTTTTTTAAAAAACGTTGCTTTTGGCAAAGCCATCGTGAAACATGATATCTTAATAATAATTATTATTATTATTATAACAATTATAATTTTAAAAGCCTAAAAGGAATTTCTAGAGGACAAAAGCTTGGACCGTAAAGACTAAAGAAATAAATGAAAAAGGTTTTACAAAAAGAAAAAGAAAAAAGCATTGCTTTTGGCAAAGCCATTAATTTGATCAACTTTCTAAAAGTCGAAGTTGGGTTGATTAATGCCATGTCTAATGGTTTGTAGAAATCTTTTAAGCAGCAAATGTTAGCTGGTCAGCAATTGTAAATGGAAGTATCTCAAAAATATAAAAATAAAAAATAAGAAATGGGGAAAAAAATTCCATATGATTTGATTGAGTACTGGTCGATCTTGTTACATTAAGTTAATATAAAATTACAAGCATTTTGTTATCTGACCAGAGCCAGTGTGGCTGGTGAGCGGAAGCTCGCCCATACCCCGACAAGAGGAGAGAAAAATGAAAAGTAAAAGAGAGAGAAAAAGGAAAAATAGGGAAAGAGAAACAAAATAAAAAATAAAAAATAAAAAAGAAAAAGAAAGGGGTGGAACCTGGCAATTTTGGGCAATTGGGCCCCCTTGTGTACGTCAATTTTGCGAAGAGTCCATTTCTTTAGCCCACGTACGGAATTTCCCTCGTACCATTTTCTTTTGTTTCTTGAGAGACATCAAGAAGTAGCAACGAAAACAAACCAACCATGGGGCTTCCCTCCTTAAGTCCCGCACTCTCTTGCTCAGCTCTTTGCATCCTAACAATCGTTTCGGTCTTTTGCTTTGGTTCCACCACCTATGGCTATGGCATTGGCGGGAATGAGACAGACCGACTAGCCTTGCTTGAATTCAAGGCCAAAATAGTCAATGACCCTTTCATGGTTTTGAGCTCATGGAATGACACCACCCACTTCTGCCTGTGGCATGGTGTTACATGTGGTCGACGCCACCAGAGGGTCACGAAGTTGCGCTTGCCATCTCAGAAACTCGTGGGATCTATATCCCCTTTCATTGGAAATTTGAGTTTTCTAAGGCATCTATTTCTCCCAAACAATAGCTTCACTCATCAAATCCCTCCAGAAATCGGCCGTTTGCATAGATTACTGGGGCTACATTTGGCCAAAAATTCAGTAGGTGGCAGAATTCCTACAAATTTATCGGGGTGCTCTAACCTCAAGCGTTTCAGACTTGATTTTAATCAGCTGACTGGGGAAATTCCTATCGAGGTTGGCTCCTTGTCAAAGCTCAAAACGTTTGCTGTCGACCACAACCTACTAACAGGAAGTATCCCTCCATCTCTTGGCAACTTATCGTCACTTGAACAACTTTATTTACCCCTAAATAATATAGGTGGGAGTATTCCTAGTGTTCTAGGGCAACTTACGAATCTTACAGCTATTGCTTTTTCTTTGAATCAGTTTTCTGGCACCATCCCTCCATCAATCTTCAATATCTCTTCTATTACAATTCTTGATGTGGGATATAATCAAATCCAAGGGAGTCTTCCGTGCGACTTGGGGATAACTCTTCCGAATCTCCAAATCTTCTACGTGGCCCGTAACAAATTTACTGCAGGCTCCATTCCTCATTCAATATCCAACGCCTCAAATCTGGAACGACTTGATTTTGGAGGGAACAAATTTACCGGAAACATGCCTTCTTTCGAAAAGTTGCGTTGGCTACAATTTTTGAGCACTAGCCACAACCACCTAGGAAGTGGGGGAGCTGATGACTTGAATTTTCTCTGCTCTTTGACCAACGCCACTAGCTTAGAGCAATTGGCTATAGACGGCAACAATTTTGGTGGACTCTTGCCTGAATGCATCAGTAACTTGTCATCTACTCTTAGAATGTTGGCAGTAAATGAAAATAATATAGTTGGAACGATTCCGAGTGGGATTGTAAATCTCGTCAACTTAGAGACACTCCACATGTGGAATAACAGACTTTCAGGTAAAATTCCCGCTGATATTGGAAAGCTTCAGAGACTACAATCAATGGTTCTTCACATAAACAACCTCTCTGGCAACATCCCGCACTCTCTTGGAAATCTGAGTATTTTACTCGAACTATCTTTAGAGCATAATAATCTTCACGGAAGCATACCTTCAAGTCTAGGAAACTGCCAATCTTTGCTCTTATTAAGTCTTTCTAAAAACAATCTCAGTGGTACCATACCTCCTCAGGTCTTTGATCTCTCATCCTTCTCAATCGGTCTCTATTTGTCCCGTAACCGTTTCACCGGTCCCCTTCCCATGGAAGTTGAAAATCTAAAAAATCTAGGTGAATTTGATATTTCAGAAAACATGTTAACCGGTAAAATTCCAGGGAGTCTTGGAAGTTGTGTTAGGCTGGAGTCTTTACACATGCAAGGAAACTTCTTTGAAGGGACCATTCCATCAAGTTTTGGTTCTTTGAGAGGACTACGGGAATTAGATCTTTCTCGAAACAATTTGTCAGGAAAAATTCCAAATTTTTTTGTGGGTTTCAACTCATTGCAACTTTTGAATCTATCTTACAACAATTTTGAGGGTATTGTGCCTCCAGACGGCATTTTCAAGAACTCAAGTGCAACTTCAGTTGTGGGAAACAGTCAATTATGTGGGGGACTACCTGAGATGCAGTTGTCTAAATGCAACTTCAAAGAGTCTAAGAAGACAAAATTGAACTTTACCATGAAATTAATTATCTCCATAGTTTGTGGGCTTCTAGGAGTAATTTTTGTGTTGTTTTTTTTATTTGTCTTTTGGTTAAGAAGGAAAAGAAAAGAACCCACTTCAAGTTCTTCAGGAAATTTGCTTTTAAATTTGTCGTACCAAAGTCTCCTAAAAGCCACCAATGGGTTCTCCTCCACAAACTTGCTTGGTGTGGGTAGCTTTGGATCTGTGTATAAAGGAATCACTAACGAGGGTCGAATGACGATTGCTGTCAAGGTGCTCAACCTTATGCGACGTGGAGCTGCCAAAAGCTTTCTTGCTGAGTGTGAGACCCTAAGAAACATCAGGCATCGGAATCTTGTAAAGATACTCACAGTTTGTTCAGGTGTTGATTATCAGGGTAATGATTTCAAGGCTTTAGTTTTTGAATTTATGGTTAATGGTAGCCTTGCAGATTGGTTGCATCCGACTGCTATAGAGGATGAGGCGCACCAAGTGCAGAGGAATCTAAATCTTTATCAAAGATTGAATATCGCCATTGATGTTGCAAGTGCATTGGAATATCTCCATTATCATTGCCAAACACCAATCCTGCACTGCGACCTCAAGCCGAGCAATGTTCTTCTGGACGATGAAATGATTGGACATGTCGGAGACTTTGGATTAGCAAGATTCGCTCCCGAAGCTAACCATAACTCTTCAGCCAATCAGTTGAGCTCTATTGGCGTAAGAGGAACTATTGGTTATGCGGCTCCGGGTGAATACTCTTTATCATTTCTCAGTTATAATCTTTTTTTCTTCTAAGAACATGTCTAAACTTGAACATTTCTCATAATAAAAAATTTAGCATTTTAGTATTTTATTTTCTGGCTTCATCACATAGAGAGTATCGATCATAGCATAATTCCTTTCTTAGCATTAGTTATAGTCATATTACAATTTATCATATATATGTTGACTTGCAGAGTATGGTACGGGAAATGAGGTGTCCTCCTATGGTGATATATATAGCTTTGGGATCCTCCTATTAGAAATGTTTACTGGAAAAAGACCCACAGATAACATGTTCCAAGGCACTCTAAATTTACATTCGTTCGTCCAAGAAGCTTTGTCTGAACGAGTGGTCGAGATTGTGGATCCAATTCTTTTTAAGGGAATAGAAGAAGAGACAGCCATGAACAGTACTGATAATAACAACAACACCAAAAGAGAAGAAGAGATAGCCATGAACAGTACTGATAATAACAACAACACCAAAAGAGAAGAAGAGATAGCCATGAACAGTACTGATAATAATAGCAGCACTAGAAGAAGCAGAATTCGAGAGTGTTTGATTTTGATTTTTGGGATTGGAGTTGCTTGTTCTGTTGAACAACCAGGAGAACGGATGAGCATGAAAGATGTTGTAATTGAGCTTCATTTGGTCAGAAAGAAACTTCTTAAAACTACAAGTGGACCCTAACATTAACGTACAGGTAATATTGGTAGATTGTTTATTTCAATTTTAATGATGATTATAAGCTCACTGAATTTTGCCGTCTATTTCTTATTTCAATTTTTATGCCAAGGAATGAGAGAATCTTGCTCTCATTAGGTTGAAACATAATTTTTTTTTTAATTTTTTTTTTTTTTAAAAAAAAAAAAAAAAAAAATCTACTTATAATACACCACATAAACCGGTGTAATAAATAGGTGTGAAGAAGAGCATTACTCTTTAAAAGTTTGATTGTATGTTTGATCAAAGACCGTAGAGGAATTCTTGAAATTTTGTATATGTGCACGATTTAAGTAAATTTGGTTAACCAGAATTTTTTTTTTTTTTTTTTCCCAAACTACCTCAATATGATTCACAAAGAAATTATGGTTGCTGAAATTTTTTGAGTTATCTTAATACTATATGTCTTATTATAATTTCATGTGTTTGTCAAACAAATAGCGCAAGTCGAGCTATATTTTGTAATGAGATGCATATATGTTTTAATTATTTTGAGGTTAATTTAAATTAATGATGTTGGGAATGATGATGAAGTTTATTACTCATAATAGACTTTTACTTGTATGCATATATAAAAGTGTTTTTAAAATGGTATTGTATTATGGAAAAAGCTAACTTATTACCATGTTATGCACACTTGAAAATTAAGCATACTTTAGTTATTTGATATATTTGTTGTTCAAAGTATATTATATTGTTATACATCATGTTAAAATTCATGATAAGATTAAATCTTATTAATCTTTTTTCAGATGATACAATGGTTCAAAACCCTTGTAATTTGAGAATATGGGAGTTCTTATATATGGTTCAAGCTCACAAGGACTTGGTAAGACGTCTTATTTGTGTTTGATGTATTGAAATTTGGTTGATATTGATGTTTAAACTTTATTATGTTTGAAAACTTTTTATGTGCTTTTAAATATTTGGAGTTGGATTGTAATCGTTTAATTGTGAATTGTTTTATCTCATGGATTGAGTATTGTTAGTTTGATGCAATGCGATTGTTATGTGGATATTGAGGACTTTAATTTAGGGGATGGAATTTGTGGCTATTAGTTTGCAAGCTTTTACTTCTAAAAAATAATAGTCAATCAATTACATAAATAAAAAATATATAATCAAAAATATTGTTAGCATAAATTTTTTTTAAAATTCATGAATATACTACAAATGGACAATATTAAAATTATTCAAAGAATCTACTAGATTAGTCTTTACAGTATATGGTTATTCTACAAGGCTAGTCTATATACTGATTATTCAAATAAAATAAAATAAAAATTATATTCTTCTAGACTACTAGCCTATTACTCAACCATTCTAGACTCTCTGATTAGTCAATCTATCAATTTCACATATGACAAAGTGAAAGACTTAGGAACAGTTAATCTAGTTTATACAGTACACGGACAAAGTGAAAGACTAGTTAGTCTAGTTTACACAGTACACACCACACAAAGGCCAAAGCTGAAATATCCATTACTTTTTACTCCATGACAATAATGAGTCTGATGACACGAATCTCGATTAGATTTAGACCATTACTTTTACTTTTCTTTTCTTTTCTTTTTCTTTTTCTTTTTTTTTTTTGTATTTTGAGAATTTGAGAAAGACCATTATTTTAACTCCATCATACGGACTATAAATCATTAAAACTGTTTGGGAACAGAATAAAATAATTATTCAATCCGGGTTTTTTCTAAAACCCACCCACCCGCCCAAAAACCCGGATTTTGACCCGAATTTTGAGATTTCTGGTGGGACCCAGCGCAGAAAAAGTTGACTAAAACAATATTAATATTAATAATTTAAATCAATATAAAATAAAAGAAATTAATATTAATAATTTAAAAAAAAAAAAAAAAGAAATTAAAAAAAAAAGACAGAGGGGTGGCTGCCACCTTGGGGGAGGCCGCGCGGCCTCCCCCGAGTACTGGGGGTGGCCGCGCGGCCACCCCTGACCCTTGGGGAAGGCGGCACGGCCTCCCCCGAGTACTGGGGGTGGCCGCGCGGCCACCCCTGACCCTTGGGGAAGGCCGCGCGGCCTCCCCTGAGTACTGGGGGTGGCCGCGCGGCCACCCCTGACCCTTGGGGGAGGCCGCGCGGCCTCCCCCGAGTACTGGGGGTGGCCGCGCGGCCACCCCTGACCCTTGGGGAAGGCCGCGCGGCCTCCCCCGAGTACTGGGGGTGGCCGAGCGGCCACCCCTGACCCTTGGGGAAGGCCGCGCGGCCTCCCCCGAGTACTGGGGGTGGCCGCGCGGCCACCCCTGACCCTTGGGGGAGGCCGCGCGGCCTCCCCCGAGTACTGGGGGTGGCCGCACGGCCACCCCCGACCCTTGGGGGTGGCCGCGCGGCCACCCCCAACCTCCTCTGGGGGTGGCGCGCGGACACCCCCATTGCCTGGGGGTGGCCGGGCCACCCCCAAAGGGGTGGCTGCCGGTTACTCGGGGGTGGCCGCGCGGCCACCCCTGACCCTTGGGGGAGGCCGCGCGGCCTCCCCCGAGTACTGGGGGTGGCCGCACGGCCACCCCCGACCCTTGGGGGTGGCCGCGCGGCCACCCCCAACCTCCTCTGGGGGTGGCGCGCGGACACCCCCATTGCCTGGGGGGTGGCCGGGCCACCCCCAAAGGGGTGGCTGCCAACCGGCAGCCACCCTTGGTTCATTTTTTTTTTTTTTTTTTTTTAATTTTTAATTTTGATTTCAATTATTTTTTTTAAAAAAAATTTATTTATTTATTTTTAATTAAATAATCAATATATAATAAATTATTATTATTTAAATTATTATTTCACACAACTTTTCAAAATACCAATTATTATACACAACTTTTTAAACTATCAATCATTTATTACCATTAAAATATAATATTTTTCAATCTCAAAATTCAACACCCAAACACAATTTCTTACCTCGATATTTGTAAATAAAATTAGAATTCAATTCTAATCCTCAAAATTCAATACCCAAACGCACCATAAAAGATGAAAGATAGCAGCAGAAAGCAAACCATATTCATCAATAAAGAAGAAGATAGCAGACAACCACGACTTTACGAACACAAGACAGACAGACTCACCAGGGTTTGCAAACGTCACCACCATCAGCAATTCATTAGACAAAGAAATATAGCAAAAGAGGCCAAAGAGCCAACTTCTTGAGACCAACGGCAGCAGCAACGGTTTCCCAAAAAAAGATAGGGAAAATGGTTGTTTCATTGTTTGCTTTAGATTAGTAGTGCTTTAGATCAGTGTAGCCGCCGTACAAAGAGAAAAATACTATGCATTTATACGGCTGTACTCTTGGGCTATTGCTAGGTGAAAAAGTGTTGTTGGGTAACTTGTATTGAACTTGTGAATTGTGAGAGATTAGCCCAAATTTGAGGTAACTTAATTTTTTTTGAAGGACTAGGCTGGTTGATTAAACTTAAATTTCTAGGGACAAGAGTAAGCATGGACTTAAATACTCATATATTTTTGTTTTTTTTTAAAAAAAAAGATGTAGGGGCGGGCATCCCTGCCCGCTCCCCCCCCTAAATCCGCCCTTGCCTACATGGTCAACTGCAAGAACATGGAGAAGTACATACATACTATCATAGGGCTTATAATATGCCAGGCTTTTCTTTTAAAATTAAACACAGGGAAAGCTAAAACTTTCAACTACATTGTTGTGGGATCCCTTCTTATGGCCTCGTCCAGTTCAATCTTTGTATTGAGCTTTTGAGTCTTAAAGCTCGACTGAAAGGATGAACTGAGAAGCAGGGCAAATAATAACAAAGTTTCAATTATATATATCACAATATACACAAGCTGAACGTACATCTCAAGCAACTAAAGAAAGGGCTCCCACAACTAGAGCAGCTCTTAGTTGATTCAGTTTCAAGCTTCTCCCATATCATGAAGCAGGAGGGCGGGGTAGCCGCTTGGCAATTTCCTGCCAAAACAAGGAACAATGCTCAGTCTTCCAAATTTCATAACTATGGACTCCATAGACAAGCCTATGCATATTATAGCCTTGATAGTTTCCCAAAATAGTATGTCATCAACATAATGTGTCATATAAAGCAAGTGCTCCATGGCCTTACAAGGTAACAAATACAAAATTTTGTAAATAGACAGCATCCTGTTCACACCACCAATAACAAGAAGAGAGCACTTCTAAAATTTCCCGTCAAACTCAACCGTTCTGAGTTGTATGTAGTGTAACTTGTTAACATGCAGCCGGTAATAGAAACAGATATTTATAAAATGTCTACGTCAAAAATACCTCAAACAGCTGATTTATATTATCTGCCGTCTTTGCAGATGTCTCAATAAAAAACATTCCATTCTTCTCCGCAGAGTCAATGCCATCCTGCAAGACGAAGAAAGATATATTATATAATAGAAAAATGAATGTTAGTTAGTTTGTGGGCATATAGAATGCGTCAAATTGAGAAATATTGCACTCACCTGAACTGGTACTTCCCGCTTCTCTTGAAGATCAGCTTTGTTACCAACTAAGGCCATGACTATATCAGGACTTCCATGTTTTTGCAGTTCCTATAAAATTCTATATTCATCAATTGTTTGGAAAAGAAAATTTGCTCTGCAAGCGTGGGAATTAATAACTAGCTTAATCAAGGCACGCAGTTTACATAACTATACACTTTTCTAGTTAAAGATGCCATGCAGTCTACATAACTACACCTTTCAGGGAAAAGATGCCATCCATAAGCTGTTAGCACTTGGAGTACAATGACAGTACAACAACCCAGTTATCTCGGAGCAAGTTATTTGCTGAATATTTCAAGCAAATAAAGAAATCCCACAACTAGAGCAGCTCTTAATTGATTCAGTTTCAAGCTTCTCTCATATCATGAAGCGGGAGGGCGGGTAGCCGCTTGGCAATTTCCTGCCAAAAGAAGGAACAATGCTCAGTCTTCCAAATGCAAAAGAATTTCAAAACTATGGACTCCATAGACAAGCCTATGCCCAGGCCCCACTAATATTATAGACTTGATAGTATCCCAAAATAGTATGTCATCAACATAATGTGTCATATAAAGCAAGTGCTCCATGGCCCTACAAGGTAACAAATACAAAATTTTGTATATAGAGAGCATCCTGTTCACACCACCAATAACAAGAACATAGAACTTCTAGAATTTACCGTCAATCTCAACCGTTCTGAGTTGTATGTAGTGTATGTTGTTAACATGCAGCTGGTAACAAAAACAGAAATTTATAAAATGTCTATGTCAAAAATACCTCAAACGTACAGCTAATTTATATTATCTGATGTCTTTGCAGATGTCTCAATAAAAAACATTCCATTCTTCTCCGCATAGTCAATGCCATCCTGCAAGACGAAGAATGGATTTATTATATAATAGAAGAATGAATGTTAGTTTGTGGGCATATAGAATGCGTCAAATTGAGAAATATTGCACTCACTTGAACTGGTACTTCCAGCTTCTCCTGAAGATCAGCTTTGTTACCAACTAAGGCCATGACTATATCAGGACTTCCATGTTTTCGCAGTTCCTATAAAATTTCATATTCATCAATTGTTTGGAAAAGTAAATTTGCACTGCGAGTATGGGAATTAATAACGTTAACCAACTTAATCAAGGCATGCAGTTTACATAACTATACACCTTTCTTGGTAAAGATGTCATGCAGTCTACATAATTGCATCTTTTAGGATAAGATGCATTTATAAGAGTACAAGCAGTAGTCTTCCAATCATTTTTCCTATAATTAGAAAACAATACTACTTTTTACTTCCTTATAAAAAAAACACTTCACAATAGATTCTTTTATATTTCTCTATATCAAATTAATAATCTTTCTTACTCTAATTATATTCTTTTTCTCTTTTCTACTTTTTTTTCTTTCCTACTTTATTACTCTATCAATTAAATAATTTTTTTTGATTAAAATATTGGATTGGAAATGAATAGTAGACATATATATATAGAGAATTACTGTTCATTCTCAACCCCTTCGTCTAAATATAAGGCATCTACTATGAAAAGTTTTTTAATATTTTTCATAAAATTTTCCTTAAACATAAGAAAGTCAACTAATATAAGATAATTGCTGTTATTCATCCAAAAACAAAATAAAGATTTTATTCATCCAAAAACAAACCAGCCCAATTACGCATCAGTCCGATTCCCAACGTAAACTATTGCCAACCAAGAGTACCAAGCCATCAAGTAGGAGTTTTCCCCCACTAAGAAATTCCTTATTTTTATCAAAAAGTTCGCTGCTACGTGCCAGTTTCAATGACGTATTCCATTCACACAATAATTGGTGCCAAACATGGTACATGTAATTTAGTGACCAACCAACATACATCACCATTTAATTAAAACACCTCCATAAACAAAACTTTATTGTTACTGTTACATTAATTTAATCTCACAAAAAGTCACCAGGTATGATTAACTCAACTAGCAATAAAGAATATTAGATTAATGGAGCGAGGTGATTGCCAATAAAGAATATTAGATTGGAAACCAAGTGTTTTACAATCTAACGTCTTAATGTTTCAAGTTTCAGAAAAAAAAAAAAAAAAAAAAAAAAAAAAAAAAGGGGTCAACACATCAAGTATTTTGAGCCATTTTTTTTTAGAGCCGTTTTAAGGCCTTAAAACTGCTCTAAATGTTTTGAGCCATTTTTTTTTTAACCGTTATGAGAAGGGGCAACACATCAAGTATTAAAAACCTGAAATAAGCTGTTTTTTACCTAAAACGACTTTAATTTGAGCTGTTTTTATTAAAACGACTCAAACTTGTTTAAGCCGCTTTTTAAAACAGCTCAAAATGGTTGGAGTCGTTTTGGTAAAAAGGGCTCAAACTGGTTTGAGCCGTTTTGTAACAAAACGACCTTAAATAATTGGAGCCGTTTTAAAGACCCTAAAACGGCTCTAATTTTTTTTTTTTTTTTTTTCAATAAAAAAAAAACCATTAGTTTTTTAAAAGCCGTTTTAGGGTCCCTAAAACGACTCTAATTAAAAAATTTTATAAAAATTTTATGGTAGCCACGTTAGTACTAAGGTATGCCACATGGACAAATGTCGCGCATGTACGCAGTTAGTTTTGGATGGAAAAATGGACGGAAGTACCATTTCCCATACCACATATACTATCTATGATAAAAATGAAAACTTAAAGGAGCAAAAAAGAAAGTTTGCAAACCACATAAAGCAATTATGTATTTAACCCTTAAAATTAAAAACAGTTAAAGCTAAAACTTTCCACTACATTGTTGTGGGATCCCTTCTTATGGCCTTGTCCTGTTCAATCTTTGTATTGAGTTTTCGAACCTTAAAGCTCGACTGAAAGGATGAACTGAGAAGCAGGGCAAATAGTAACAAAGTTTCAATTATATATATCGCAATATACACAAGCTGAATATCTCAAGCAGATAAAGAAAGGGCTCCCACAACTAGAGCAGCTCTTAGTTGATTCAGTTTCAAACTTCTCCCATATCAAGAAGCGGGAGGGCGGGGTAGCCGCTTGGCAATTTCCTGCCAAAACAAGAAACAATGCTCAGTTTTAAAAACTATGGACTCCATAGACTACGCATATTATAGACTTGATAGTTTTCCAAAATAGTATGTCATCAACATAATGTGTCATATAAAGCAAGTGCTCCATGGCCCTATAAGGTAACAAATACAAAATTTTGTATATAGAGAGCATCCTCTTCACACCACCAATAATAAGAAGAGAGCACTTCTAGAATTTACCGTCAATCTCAACCGTTCTGAGTTGTATGTAGTGTATCTTGCTTAGGGCTGGCAATTTTGACACGACCCGATAATCCGACACGAACACGACACGAAATTAGCGGGTTTGGGTCTACTTTAAACGGGTTTGGGTCATAAATGGGTCGACCCGTTTATGACCCGTTTATCTTGGTCTGGCGGGTCGGGTCGCGGGTCACCCGCGGGTGACCCGCCAGACACGATTAGTTTTTTTTTTTTTTTTTAAAAAAAAAAAAAAAAAAAATTTTATATATATATATATAAATTAAAAAAAAAATGGAGAAATGGAGAATGGCGGAAATCCGGAATGGCCGAACCAAATGGGAAATGAAATTGGGGGGAAAAGTAACCGGGAAAGGAAATGGGGAAAACCGGAAAAGTAATCTGACGTTTTGTTTGTGTTTTTTTTCACTTTTCTGAACTTTTCAAATAATAATAATTCATTATCATTATTCAGTCAAAAGAATCAAAGTTCAAAAAATGTGAAAAAACAAGCAAAACGTCAAAACCAGAAAAGTGAGAAGAATCAGAAAACTGAGAAAAGAGAAACTCGAAACTCGAAAGAAAAGAAAACCCTAGCTTTTTCTTTTTGGATTTTTCCTTCAGTCATCGCCCTTCTCTTCTCCTTCAGCCTCGCCGAGTCGCCGCACTCGACGGCGTCGACGCTCTCTCTCTGAAGTCTCTGCTCTCCCCGTCTCTCTGCCAGCGTGCCGCTCTCTCTCCAGCCGATGTCGCGTCCGGTACCGCCAGGTCGGTATGTTAGTTGATTTCTATTTCTAATTTTTTATAGCCTCATTATTGTGGATTTGTGGGTATAAATTATAAAATCATAATTCGAATCATCCGATAATTTGTGATGCTTGCCTGCTTGTTCAAAATCTGTCCATAAATTTTTTTGTGAACAAATGGAAATTTTTTGTGAAGAAATTTCAATTTTCAATACATTTAATTGTAGAGATCTAATTGAAAGGGTTAGTCTTTTTCTTTTGGATGTTATAATATGAGAAGTTGTATTTTCTCCTTCATGACGGTTCTTCTTTACAAAACGCTGAATTTTTCTATTGAAATTATAATTATGGACAGATGACTGTTAGAGACGCTCTAAACTCTGCACTCGATGAGGAAATGTCTGCTGATCCTAAAGTATTTTTGATGGGTGAAGAGGTGAGGACAGTTGGAAAGAAACTAGTATTTCCTGGATTTGATGTTCGCTCTTTCTTCTTATGTTCCTGTTTTATCTTTTGAGCGCAGATTGGGGAATATCAAGGATTCAAGGTGCATACAAGGTTAGACTTCAATATTTGAAGAGATGAATTCGTAGATTTGTATTCCTGTGAAGACCAGATGTCGACTTTATACATTTGTCTAACAATCAGCTCTTTATCTTCAATTTTGTATAGATATCCAAAGGCTTTTGGGCAAGTATGGTCTTGAGAGGGTTCTTGATACACCAATTACGGAGGTTATTTCTGTTTGACTTGCCCTCTATTTGTTGGTTCATTGGTTGCTTCTATATTTGGTCAAGTAGATTAGTGATGATCCTGCAACACCATATATATATATATATAATAAAAAAAAAAAGTTTTATGGTGTTGACTCAAGCACGCTACTACCCTCTAAAACCCTAAAAGGGCATAATTGAAACATCTAGTAGAGTTCAACATATTAAAATTAACCTCTTGTTTTTCCAAGAAGATGATATCAAGATAATGTGGTTTCTACTTTCTGTACTCTCTCTCTCAAACTAACACACACATACATAGAAGTCTTGCACTGAAGGATAATGGGTGTTTCCTCCTGGGATAATTTGATATGCTAATAATTTTGAACACAACTTTTGGTTCATTTATTTATAGTGCATTTTTCAGTTTATAGCTATCTTGATGATGTTCAGTTTCTAATTTTCTTTGTAATACTTGTATGTTGTTTTGGTTGGCCTTGCTAATTTATTTCAAATCTTTCATTTCCTCTTAGAATCTCATTCTACCTATCGCTGCAGGCAATTGACCGTCATCATTAATTCTGCTGCAAAATCAAACTATATGTCTGCTGGCCAGATATCTGTGCCTATAGTTTTTAGAGGGCCTAATGGTGCTGCTGCTAGAGTTGGTGCCCAACACTCTCATGCATGTTTTCTTTAAAATGCTGGAGCTAAAAATTTGACCTGAATGCTTGGTGTTGGCATATCTAGTAGTTGCTTCATATATCACAGTTAAACTTAAATTGCTCTTTTGCCCTTCTTGATACAATGATTGAATGATACTTGTGTTGGAAATTTGGAATTTGAGGTCTTTAGACTGATTCATGCATATAGTTTGTTCTAGCCAGGAAAATCTCAATAATTTTCACTTCAATGGGATAGCAAGCTTTGAAGCCTCATTTTTTTGGACATGTTTAATGCATTAGACAATTTAGACAATTTTAGTCTTTTTAGAGTTAGGATGAGCTAAACGGGTTAAACGGGTCGTGTCGACCCGGTATGCTAAACATGTCGTGTCGGGTCGTGTCGACCCGTTATGACCCGGTATGCTAAACGGGTTTCACGGGTCGTGTCGGGTGACCCGTGAAATAGCCGTGTCGTGTCGTGTCTGGAGCCCCGACCCGTTAACATAAACGGGTCGTGTCTGGGTCTAGCTTAAACGGGTCGCGGGTCTTAACGGGTCGTAAACGGGTCGTGTCGGGTACCCGTTTTGCCAGCCCTAATCTTGCTAACATGCAGCTGGTAACAAAAACAGAAATTTATAAAATGTCTATGTCTAAAATACCTCAAACAGCTGATTTATATTATATGCCGTCTTTGCATATGTCACTACATAATAATAATAATAAAAAAAAAAAAAAAAAAAAAAAAGGTAGCATTTTTTTATGCGTCTACAATAATCCACTCTTTGCTACGTCACTAATTAGTGACATGTCAAAAAGTGGCACGTCACTAAAATATTTATTGACATGTAGAATTTGCCACGTCATTAATTAGTGACTTGTCAAAGATTGTCACGTCACTAAATTTTAAGTCAACATAATTTTTTTTTTTTTTTAAAAAAAAATATTTAAATTTAAATTATTAGTGACATAATGAAATTTAACACATCACTAATTAATATATATATATATATATATAAATTAAATTTTTATTTTAGTGACGTGTCAATTTGACATGTCAAGAATTAGCACTACAAAAAATTTCACTACAAAAAAAAGGGCTTTTTGAGTCGTTTTTGTTGGAGTCGTTTTAACAAAACGGCTCTAATTAGAGCCGTTTTGGTTAAAATGGCTATAATTCGAGTCGTTTTACTTAAAACGGCTCAAATTAGAGCCGCTTTTTTAAAAGGGCTCTAAATAATTTTGAGCTGTTTTGTTTGAAAGGGTTCTAATTAGAGCCGTTTTACTTAAAAGCCGTTTTGGTTAGAATGGCTTGAAATAATTTTGAGCCGTTTTGATTAAAACGATCAATCACACATGATCATACCACGATCGATCACATAGATCGTACGATGGAACATGATCTTACCACGATGGATCACATAGCGTCCATCACATAGATTATACCATGACCTATCACATTGATCATACGACGACCTATCACATTGATCGTACCATGACCTATCACATAGATCGTACCACGATCGATCACACTTAGAAGATCGTACCACGATTGATCATACTTAGATCGATCATACCATGTTCCATCACATAGATCGTACCACGATCCATCACATTGATCGTATCTCGATCCATCACATTGATCGTACCACGTTCGATCACTTTGATCGTACCACGATCGATCACACTTAGATCGCACCACGATTGATCACACTTAGATCATACCACGATCGATCACATAGATCGTACAACGATCGATCACATGATCCTACCACAATCGATCGCATAGATCGTACCACGATAGATCACATTGATCGTACCACGATTGATCACACTTAGATCCTACCACAATTGATCACATTGATCGTACTATGATTGATCACATTTAGATTCTACCACGATCGATTACATAGATCGTACAACTATCGATCACATGATCTTACCACAATCGATCGCATAGATCGTACCACGATCGATCGTGGTAATACCAATTGTGTAAATAACCCCCCTCAAACTACCAAAAAAATGTTAATATTCACCATAATGATAAAAATACCCTTCATAAAATTGTTAAAATTAATATATATATATATATATATATATATATATATATATATATATATATAAGATAACAAAAAATTATACAAAAAAATAAATAAATAAAAACTTTTTTTAATTTTCTTTCGTTTGTTTATTTAATTTTTTTTTTTAAACAAAAAATTGTTTTAATTTTTTTTTTTCCTTTTTTCTTTAATTTTTTTTTTTTTTAGATTGTTTTAGTTGGAGCCCTTTTGGGTGAAAACGACTCTAAGTCAGAGTTGTTTTCTTACAAAACGACTCTAAGTTAGAGTCATTTTCTTACAAAACGACTCTAAGTTAGAGTCGTTTTCACCCAAAAGGGCTCCAACTTATATATATATATATATATATATATATATATATATAAGATAACAAAAAATTATACAAAAAAATAAATAAACAAAAAATTGTTTTAATTTTTTTTTTCCTTTTTTCTTTAATTTTTTTTTTTTAGATTGTTTTAGTTGGAGCCCTTTTGGGTTAAAACGACTCTAACTTAGAGTTAGAGTCGTTTTCTTACAAAACAACTCTAAGTTAGAGTCGTTTTTACCCAAAAGGGCTCCAACTTATATATATATATAAAAGATAACAAAAAATTATACAAAAAAATAAATAAATAAAAACTTGTTTTAATTTTCTTTCGTTTGTTTATTTAAATTTTTTTTTTTAAAACAAAAAATTGTTTTAATTTTTTTTTTTTTCCTTTTTTAGATTGTTTTAGTTGGAGCCCTTTTGGGTGAAAACGACTCTAACTTAGAGTCGTTTTCTTACAAAAACGACTCAAACTTGGAGTCGTTTTCTTCCAAAACGACTCCAAGTCGTTTTGAGAGGGGGCGCGGGACACGAAAATTTCGTGTCCCGCGCCCCCTCATATTTTCGTTCAAAATTTTTTGAACTTTTTTTATTTCCTTTTCTCTTATAAAAGGTACAGGCAGCCCCACGCAAAAACTGACATCTTCTTTCTGTCTTCTTTCTTTTCCTTTTTCTTCTTTCTTCTTTCTTCTTTCTTCTTTCTTGTTTAGCCTCTTCTCGCCTGAACCCAGAAAGATGAAAAACAGAGGGAGCGTCCAACTGAGAGACATACACAATCAGAGAGAGAGAGAGCGAGAGAGAGAGGCTTTCTTTCATTGTCTCTCTTATGGCGCCCAAGAAACAAAGTGGCAAGCAGCAAGACCCAACGAAGCTCGAGTTGCAGCCAACGATGGTGACTAGCCCAGGAGCTCGGCCAAGCGAGCGGCCAAGAAGGAAGAAGAGCACTGCTAAGTCGAAGCCCGAGTTGCCGAAGAAGAAGACAAAGAAGGCTGCAAAGAAGGAAGAAGAGCACGAGGAAAAAAACTCAGTCGAGTTTTTTTGTAACTGACATTTAGGTTTTGAACGGTTCCCCTGTTTTTCCATTTGGTGTTTGGTATGACTGTCAGTGTTCTAGATTTTCAGAAGGTTGATGTTTGAATTAGAATAGTTTTGAGTTAAAAATCTTGTTATTGGATAATGTATTCATTTTCTTTGATGATTATGGGGAATACTTTCCCAAGATGTTGTCCCTGATTTATGCTATATGTCCATGATAATAGCCTATTACTTAGAAGATAAAGCTGATTTCCAGCAATTTGGTTGTAGCCATTTAGTCCAGCTTATCGGATGTAGTGTACTAAAAAAGGGGTTTTGATATATATATATATATATATATATATATATATATATATATATATATATATATATATATATATATATATATATATATATATTTATTTATTTAGAGTCGTATTAGAAACTTTAAAATGACTCCAAAATAATTTATTTTTTTTGTAAATTTTTTTATTTAGAGACGTTTTAAGGACTCTAAAACGGCTCTAAAAAAATTATTATTATTATTTTAAAAAAATTTAGAGTCGTTTTATAGTTCTTAAAACGGCTCCAATTAATTAGAGTCGTTTTGGTCCAAAACGGTTCAAATTTGTTTGAACCGCTTTTACCAAAACGGCTCAAACCGGTTTGAGCCGTTTTTGACAAAACGTCTCTAACTAATTGGAGCCGTTTTAAAAAGTGATTTAAACTGGTTTGAGTCGCTTTAATTAAAACGGCTCAAATTAGAGTCGTTTTAGTTCAAACCGGCTCAAAACGAGATTTTAATACGCTATATGTTGAGCCATTTTGAAAGCGGCTAAAAAAAAATGGCTCAAAATGTTTTGAGCCGTTTTAAGGCCTTAAAACGGCTTTAAAAAAAGGGCTCAAAACACCTTTTTTTTTTTTTTTTTTTTTGTAGTGTTTGCTTATTAGCGGCCAACAAATTTGGCCGCTAATAATGTTATTTTGGCCGCTATTGATAAATAGCGGCCAAATTTGACCGCTAAAGAGTGACCGCTAATAGTCCGAAGCTAAAGACTATTAGTGGCCACTTTTTTGACTCGCCGTTAATAATTGTTTTATAGCGGCGAACTTGGTGGCCGCTAAAAATAATTTTATCCGCCGCAATTTTTTTGTTAACTGAGTCTAAAGTCACCGCTAATACTAGACTATTAGCGGCGATACGTATGTGGCCACTAATAGTTAAAATACTCTAGTATTATTAGCAGCCACACATGTGGCCGCTAATAGTTAACATACTCTAGTATTATTAGCGGCCACACATATGTGGCCGTTAATACTAGACTATTAGCAGCTACATATGTGGCCGCTAATAATACCTGAGTATTTTAACTAAATGTAGCTGCTAATACTATTAAAAAATGGAGAAAAAAAATTATTATTTTTTTTTTAAAAAAATTCAGATCTATTCATTCTCACTGCATTAATTAAATCTCTATATGCAACTAATACTATTAAAAAATGAATATATATATATATATATATATATATATATCTTTGTCATTCAGTACTGCTGAACAATATCCCCCAAAATAACAAACATATTACAAAAATCTTGATAAACATATTACATCCCTTGTCATGCAGTCTTCCAAAACTATCCTGAAAAATCAAAAAGCAGTAAGATCATTCTGCTGTAAATGACCAGTTTCCGTCAGCAACACACAATCTCACTATGTTCATTCAACATTAACATGTACAATAGTTCAATCAGGTGCAGTGATCCACTCAAATTGTAAAAATAACCAACTCCTGTAGGGCTGCGACCTAATATTGCCTGTGAAGTAGCATCATCTATCAAAAGCAATTGCAGAAATTGAAGATATATTACATTTTGCAACTTACGCACATTTTTCTACATTAAATGGGAGTCAATGATAACAAGCTCACAATCAACCCTGAGCAAGAAAGACAAGAATAGAGTTTAAGGGGGCACTAGCATGAGTCATTAGTGGTTTTGTTTCCTTCTTTTGCTAGCTCTTGAAGAAACATTACTATTTCTCTAAGAATATATGCAGCATATATATTCACGGCCCAGAAACAAGCTAATAGTTTGATTTACTGCTTAATTGTCTTAAGGTGCAACAAGTAATTTGAACAGTATCCTAAAGGCTTAGTTAGTTTGTCTCATATGGATTTATTTTCCTCCAAATTTTGCAACTAAACATTACGGTTCATGCATATCATGCTACTGTTTTCCCAAAGCTAGCCTACAAAACAAGAAAGGCAACTCACAAGGCTTCACATTAATTTTAACAACTGATATATGTATAGAAAACCAGAGCACAATGGAGAAGGAAATTAACCCATTAAAACTTAGCACTTTCTAATGTTGCTCATGGTTGAATGTATATACAAATCAAATATGTGATTACACATAATGGCAATTGACTAGAATCTAAAGATTACAATCAAAGATTCTAATCTCTATTGCAGATTAAATACAGTAATTAACTTGTTATTCCTTAATAATATACATCTATGAACCTCTTTGCTAATTGATATTCCTATGGAAACAAATAGAGAATTAGAGGGAATCCCCTAAATGTACCTTGTTGAATAAGTTACTAATGAAGCACTTAGGGCAGATGCAGTTTCCATGACTGGTTGTATCTAAATTTTCTCCAAGATCAGGATCCTTGATACGAAAGCAACAACTAACAGAACCCATCATAAGGCTCCAATTTCTACAGCAACTTAGACTTCTGCAAGGCATATTGATCTGTTTTATCAAAAAAGTTCAAATAAATTTAGCAATTCTAGCATAAATAACAATTAACATATACAAAGAACACTGCAAAATCAGAGAATACACTATGCCAAGATGAGCCACCAACTAACAAAATTGACATGGGTTCCTATAACCTAATTTTATAGGCTTTAATTTCTGCAACGAGCGTATGTGCAAACAGATGAGCTTGTAAAGCCAGAGATAGACAGACACACCATCCAATCACTTCTTGATCATGATATAAGCGCAACACAATATAAATACGAGGCAATCACATTATCATGTAACAGAACCCGAGCTAATGTTGGTTAGGCCGCACCTTGGTAGAACGCCTGCCACCACTCCTTCCTCTCTTCTTCTGAAGGGACAGTGGTGTTAACATAAGTCCTCTATCATCAATAGACTCACCACGTGCAGATAATGATTCCCCACATAAGGCGCAACTGCATGAGAGATTGAATGCAGTTGCAACTCTATCATCTCCAAAAGCCTAACTACATGAGAACTTCAATACAGCTGAAACTCTATCACTTCTATCACATACAAATGTAACACCACATTCGGATTCTATTCAAAGATTATCAAGAGATTCAAAAATAAGATAATCATTAGCTGTTGTATTTAGTTAGCATAGATTACTGTAAGTTCAAAATTCAAATGTAATTTACTTTAGCTCAAACTCTCCAACAGAGAGTTCACGTGTAAATCCTTATTTTCTATAAATACAAAGATCAACATATGGAATTGGTATCTTGCCAATCCATCACATATTCAAAATCTTTCATGGTATCAGAGCCTCTCTAGACAAACGTCATTTTTTTTATTTTTTTTTCTTTTCTCCAGTTTCAATGGCCTCCGGTATTGTCAACACTTTCACCAACTCTTCGACCACCCTTTCCCTACCCAACTTCCCCACCACCATGACCACCAAGCTTGAGAATAGCAACAATTATCTGCGTTGGACTACCCAGGTGCTTCCTGCATTACGAAGTAATGAAGTGATGGGCATTGTTGATGGTACAGAACCATGCCCACCGAAACTTATCACCAACTCCGATGGAACTGAAGTTTCCAATCCAGCATTTTCAGTCTGGACTCGCAAGGATCAACATATCTTCAGTTGGCTCACTATGACTCTGTCTGATTCGGTTTTGTCTACTGTCTATGGACTGCATACCGCTCGACAGGTGTGGACTGCTCTTGCCAGCAAATTTGCTTCGCAGTCTCGTTCAAGGATTTCTCACTTGAAGCAACAGTTGCAGAGTTTACGTCAAGGGACCATCTCATGCCCCGAGTATCTGCAAACTGCCAAATCTGCAGCCGACCAACTTGCTGCAGTCGATCAGTCCATTCCAGATGGAGACTTGATTGCCTTTGTGATGAATTGTCTTAACCCTTCTTACAACACCTTCATTACTACCTATTCTCTTCCTACCCGAGACAAGCTACCCAGTTTTGATGACTTCTCTGATGAATTGCTGAATTTTGAGATGTTGTTGACTCAACAACAACGAACTGCTGCTGCTGCCCCTGATCCTTCTACTTTTGCTCTGTTTTCCCAAAAACAGAACCCTATCAACCGCACTTTCAGCAGGTCCAGAGGTTCTTCCCAGGCTTTCCCAGGCTCGATTTGGCTTCCAATCTCGGTTCAATCCACAGCACTCTCGTTTTCCTCCACCACAGAGATATTCTCAGCACAGGTTTCCTTCCCGAAACTTTTCTCAGTCTCCAGCTTCACCACATACTCCTGTGCTGCAATCTGGACATCACACTAGTGCTCTTGATTCCACATCCGCAGCTCCTCAAGGCATCTCAGGAAATTTATTTTCCTCTACTGACCGCATTCCTTGTCAGATTTGTGGTAAGCTTAGCCATAATGCTCTAGACTGTTTCCATCGTATGGACTACTCCTATCAAGGTCGTCACCCTCCTCCTCAGCTTGCTGCTATGGTGGCTCACACAAATTCCTTTTTGGAAAATCAGCAATGGCTTGCTGATAGTGGAGCTAATGCTCACATTACTGGTGACATCAACAACTTGCAGGACCAGCAACCCTTCTTGAACACCGATGCTGTCACTAGGGGTGAGCATGGGGCGGGGGGGGGCGGGGATTGGCTTTTTTTGCCCCCGCCCCGCAGGCGTGCGGGTTCCCCAAAGGGAACCCGCGCCCCGCGGAAAATTCCCAGCACCCGTGCGGGGCGGGTGGGCGCGGGGCGGGTATGAACGGGGCGGGGATCCGCGGGTATGCGGGGATCCCCGCGGGTTTGAAATAAATTAAATAACATTTTTTTTTAAGAAAATATATTAAAGAATGAACAGGCCGGAAAGCAACTGGCTCCCAAAAGAAAAGCAAGGATATCGACATGCAACAGCAAGTATAGTTGACAAACCAGCTAAAATTAACCTCGAAATGGAAACGATACAAACAGATCGATCAAATCAGGGAGACTAAGCACAGTAGCTAATCATAGTGCAAAAAACCACATTTACAAATGCCCCGTGCTGCAAATCAATCCGCAAGTCGAAACCTCCCCCCACCCACCAAAGAATCTGAATCCAATAAAATCTCTCAACTAAGCAAAGACTTACGATCTGATACAACCTCCAAACATATATAGCCTAATCAATAACCAATTGAAATCTAACCCACAACTCAATAACCAATTGAAACCCACTTTTGGAAAGGAAAATCCACCAAATACCCAACACTCTCTCGGTGTTTGCGAGTGGAGACAATGGAACCCAGCAGGCCAGCACTTCGCGACTTTGTTGAGCACCTGAGAACGTACTATTTTATTTAGTTAGAGAAAAAGGAAAGAAGAAAATAGGAGACCGAGAGAAGTAGAGAACGTACCGTGGGCGTGGGGTGCGGGCTGTACGGCGTTGTGGGTGGTGGCCGGTGGGCGTGGGCAGCTGGACGTGGGCGTCGTGGGGTGCGGCGTGGGCAGCTAGGCGTGGCCGTCGTGGCATGGGCAGCTCCTCAGATGGGCGCCGTTCTCTGAAGACCGAAGGTGAAGAGTGAGAACTGAGAAGTGAGATTTTAGGATTAGGTCTTTCTTTTCCCCTTTTCTCTTTTTTTTTTTTTTTTTTTTTTTTTTAAACCTGCGGGGCGGGGCGGGGCGGGGCGGGGACCCGCGAAAATTCACAGGTCCCCCCCGCAACCCGCCCCGTACCGCGCGGGGGGGCAAAAAAAGCCCCGTGACCCGCACCATGAGTGCGGGTTTTGGGCTCTACGGGGCGGGTTGGGGCGGTTTCTGCGGGGCGGGGCGGGTTTCACGGGGATTTGCTCACTCCTAGCTGTCACAGTTGGCAATGGCACAAATTTGACTATAGAGCATACTGGTTCCACTCTCCTACACTCTCTCAAATTTCCTTTGCACCTTAAAAATATTCTCCATTGTCCTAAGGCTTCTTCTAACCTTCTTTCAATCCAAAAGTTGTGTGCTGATAATTCCTGCTATTTTATTCTCACTGCTTCTCATTTTTTTTGTTAAGGATCTTCGGACACACAGCATACTCTTGGAAGGGAAGAGTGAGAATGGGTTGTATCCATTGCTGCTTGGAAAGAATAAGCTCCCACGAGCCAAGACCTTTACTGCTTTTCTAGGAATTAAGACTTCTTCACTTATGTGGCATTTTCGTTTGGGACATCCTTCTTTTGATGTCGTAAATCGTGTTGTTCGCGACAAACAATTACCTGTTTCTTCTTATGATTTTAATAAAGCTGTTGTGTGTGTTTCTTGTCAATTGGGCAAAAGTAAAAAGCTTCCTTTTCAATGTTCTTCTCTTATATCTGTGAATCCTCTGGAATTAATCCATACTGATATTTGGACTTCTCCTGTATATTCTGTAAGTGGTTTGAAATACTATGTCATATTTATTGATGATTACTCTCGGTTCAGTTGGATTTATCCTCTACAACTAAAATCTGAAGTCCTAACCAAATTTATCCAGTTCAAACTTTTAGTTGAAAATCAGTTTTCTACTAAAATTAAACAGGTTCAATCTGATGGGGGAGGTGAATATATCTCTCACCATTTTCAATCTTTTCTTGCTAAACATGGCATCACTCACAGAAAATCATGTCCTTATACTTCCCAACAGAATGGACTTGCCGAAAGAAAACTTAGACATATTTTAGAAACTGGTTTAACCCTCTTAGCTCATTCATCTCTCTCCAACAAATATTGGGCTGATGCTTTTGTTACTGCAGTCCATATCATTAATCGGCTACCAACTCCCATTCTAGACCATAAGTCTCCCTTTTCCAAACTTCACTCCAAAGAACCTGATTATCACTCTTTACGAATTTTTGGATGTCAATGCTTTCCTCTTCTTCGTCCTTATACTAATCACAAACTCGAGTATCGTTCCAAACCTTGTGTTTTTCTTGGATATAGTTTTGCAGGTTATAAATGTTTGGATCCAATAACTAACAAGGTGTATTTGTCAAGGCATGTCATATTTGATGAAACTAAATTTCCAGCAAAGGATACATCTTCTTCTCATCTTCCATCCAAGCTCCATGCTGCAGGTGATTCTCCCTTCTTTATTAATTTTTCTCTTCCAATTATACCTGTTGTCTCTCCTTCTAATATTTCTGTATCAGCACCCATATCCCCTGCCCAACCCTCAGATTCTGCTCGTAGACTCTCGGATGCAGCTTCTCCTATTACTTCTCCTCTCATCTCAGTCCCTGCTGCCCCTGCCCAACCCTCAGATTCTGCTCCTGGACTCCCGGACGCAGCTTCTCTTGTTACCTTTCCTATCATCTCAATACCTCCTGCTATACAAGTTCCTTCTCCATCCTCATTAGATCTTGTTTCTACCCTTCCTTCTTCTACTATTTCCTCATCACACCCTATGGTAACACGATCTAAAACAGGCTCTCTCCGCCCCAAAACATTTCCTGACTTTAAACTCTTTCAAACCACCAAGTATCCACTTCTTGCCATCACACCACTCTGCAGGAAGTTGAACCAACATGCTATAGCAAAGCTGTCCATCACCCTCATTGGCAGGTAGCAATGCAACTTGAGTATGATGTACTAATGTCTAACGGTACATGGTCCTTATGTCCTAGACCTCTCTCTCAGAATATCATTCGTAACAAGTGGGTCTATAAAGTTAAACAGCTAGCCAATGGTTCGATTGAAAGATTTAAAGCCAGATTGGTTGCTAAAGGTTTTGATCAACAATGTGGTGTTGATTATATGGAAACTTACAGTCCTGTGATCAAGCCTTCTACCATCCGCATTATCTTGTCACTTGCAGTTTACTTTTCTTGGAGCATTCGCCAATTGGATGTGTCAAACGCATTCCTTCATGGTCACTTAGCTGAAGAGGTATATATGGAACAACCTCAAGGGTTCCATGACAAGAACCAACCTGATGCTGTATGCCGTCTTCACAAGGCTATTTATGGTTTAAAACAAGCTCCCCGAGCTTGGTTCACACGCCTATCTACTTTTCTCCTTGATATTGGCTTTACAGCATCACTTGTGGACAATTCTCTATTTGTTTTAATCTCTGGTGCAGTGTAGATTTACATCCTCGTGTATGTGGATGATATTATACTTACAGGTACTCACCCCTTGGCTCTTGCTTCTCTGATCTGTAAATTACAGCAAGAATTTCCTCTTAAGGACTTGGGTTCTCTTAGTTTCTTCTTGGGAATTCAAGTTAGCCGTAGCTCTCATGGACTCCATCTTTGTCAAAAGAAGTACATCACTGATATACTGACACGAACTCATATGGATGGAGCAAAACCAGCCAAATCACCATGCTCTTCTGCTTCCAAATTATCCCGCTATGATGGTACTCCTCTAGATGATCCCTCTATTTATCGACATGTTGTAGGTGCTTTGCAGTACTGCACTTTGACTCGACCAGAGATTTCCTTTTCTGTGAATCAACTTTGCCAGCATCTTCATTCTCCCACAGATGTTCATCTCTCAGCAGCTAAGCGTGTACTCCGCTATTTAAAGGGTTCTATTGATCATGGCATATGGTATTCTAAATCCTCTATACAACTGAATGCTTTTTGTGATTCTGATTGGGCCGGTGACCCAGATGATCGTAGGTCTACTTCCGGTTTTGCAGTGTTTCTTGGCTCCAGCTTGATCTCTTGGAGTGCGAAGAAACAATCGGTTGTCTCCAGGTCCAGCACTGAGGCTGAATACCGCTCTTTAGCTATTGCCACCACTGAACTATATTGGCTTCGTATGTTGTTTAAAGATCTCCATGTTTCTCTTCCTCTTGAACCAGTTCTCTGGTGTGACAATGTTAGTGCACTCTCCTTGGCAAGTAATCCTGTGTATCATGCACGTACAAAACATATAGAGGTGGACTATCATTTTGTCTGCGAAAAGGTCATCAATCGAGACATATCGATTCGGTTCATTTCTACTCATGATCAAATTGCAGATATCTTCACCAAAGGCCTTTCTTCTGCACGGTTTCTCACTCTCAAGTCCAAGTTGCTAGTTGTTGCACCACCTATCAACTTGAGGGGGGCTGTTAACATAAGTCCTCTATCATCAATAGACTCACCACGTGCAGATAATGATTCCCCACATAAGGCGCAACTGCATGAGAGATTGAATGCAGTTGCAACTCTATCATCTCCAAAAGCCCAACTACATGAGAACTTCAATACAGCTGAAACTCTATCACTTCTATCACATACAAATGTAACACCACATTCGGATTCTATTCAGAGATTATCAAGAGATTCAAAAATAAGATAATCATCAGCTGTTGTATTTAGTTAGCATAGATTACTGTAAGTTCAAAATTCAAATGTAATTTACTTTAGCTCAAACTCTCCAACAGAGAGTTCACGTGTAAATCCTTATTTTCTATAAATACAAAGATCAACATATGGAATTGGTATCTTGCCAATCCATCACATATTCAAAATCTTTCAAGTGGCACTAAGGACCTGTACACACCCCCAGAAAACAGAGCAACAAAAAGAACTGAAAAATTGGAACTTTCAAGAACATGATCACAATCCACAACTTTTTGAAAGTTATATGTACAAATTGCACAGACCTGGTCTCTATGCCGCTGATCAATACTACCTACAATTCCAGAACATACAAAAAATTAGTCAATTTTGCAAGAATTCAACAAAAACAAAAATGAAACAAAATCAAAGTAAACATTAAATCATTGACCGTTCACTAGCTTGTTCGTGAAAAGGATAGGCTGTTCTGGCTCACGGTTAAATATAAATTTCCCAATAACAATGCTTTTTTGACAAATTTCCCAAGAACATAGCTTATCCATCCACTAATCTTAACATATCTTAGCTCCTGATTCCATTTTCCACTTAAACAGACATAATAAGAACTTTTTCTTCTGTTCTGTTACCAGCGAAATGCAAAACACATCTACTTATCCAATTTTCCGAAGTAGACTCGGTAAAAGCAATGAGAAATAAAAAAAAATAAGGAAGTTTCTTTTCTTTCCTACATTTTCCGAGCAACCAAACAACCGAGAAATATGAGGAAGCCGAAAGCGGAGAGGTGAGAGCTCAGGAATGACCTGCGAGAAGAGAGGGATAATCGAGAGGGAAGAGAAGGACGGTGAGGGAGTGAAGCGCACAAATGACTTGGTCGACACGCTTGGCGTTCTTTATGGCTGAGATTACCTCCCCGACCTTGTCGAGCACTGCGGCTTCGAGTTCTCTCTTTCTCTTCGAAGCGTCTTCCATGACCGATTCGGTTTCTCTTTCGCTGCGCAGTGCTGGTTGCAGAAATTAAAATCTATCTCTCCCGTCGATCTCTCTTTGTCTCCCGATCTCTCACTCTCCCTCTCTCGGCATCTCTCTCTCTCTTCCAATCTCTCACTCTCTCGATCCCTCTCATTCTCTGTTTCACTCTCTCTCTCAAACCCACTCTATGTGAAGTCGGGAGAAAGAAAAGTGAAGAAGAAAAGAGAAGAACAAGAAAGAAAGGGCAGGTCAGGGAGAAAGGAAGAGAAAAGAAGGAAAAAAAAAAAAAAAAAAGGAGTTTGAAATTTTTTTTCCAAAAAACAGGGGCGCGCCGCGTGCTGGACACGAAAAATTGTGTCCCGCGGGCCAACCACACGGCCACACCCCCCTTCTAAAAAAAAAAAGGCTCTAATTAATATAAAACTTAAATTAAAAACTAAAAGATTTAAAAATTTAAAACTTTTTTTTTTTATATGTATGACAAAAATTCTGTTAATAATTTAAAAAAAAAACGAAAAGAATTAAATATAATATTTATTTTTTTTAAATGAGTTTATATTTTTATTTCAAAACGTAAAATAAAATTTTAATCAACTGAGATTATTCTCCATTTTTTTTTTTAAATTTAATTTTTTTTTTTTTAATGTTTTTTCAATTTATATATAACGATTGATTCAACTAATGAATGCACTATGATTGATTAGATGGTCTATCGATCATATTGTTCTATCATGATTGATCAGTCTACTACACTATGATCGATCGGACGTTCAATTGAATCTTCACTGTGTCAAGTCTGATCGATCAAACTCTATCACGATCGATAGATCATTCGATCCATCATGATAGATAAATATGATCGATAAATCATCTAAACAATCATGGTAGATCATCTGATCGATCACAATAAATCATCTGATCAATCCAGATAGATCATCCGATCAATCATGGTAAATCATATGATCAGTCATTATAGATCATCCGATCGATCAATAGAATCGATAGATCATCCGATCGATCATGATAGATCATCCGATCGATCATGATAGATCAATAGGATCGATAGATCATCTGATCAATCATGGTAAATCATCTGATCGATCATGATAGATCAATAGGATCGATAGATCATTTGATCGATCATGATAGATCCATAAGATTGATTGATCATCCGATCGATCAATAGGATCGATAGATCATCCGATCAATCATGGTAGATCATCCGATCGATCATGATAGATCAATAAGATCGATAGATCATCCGATCGATCATGATAGATCAATATGATTGATAGATTATCCGATCAATCATGGTAGATCATTCAATCGATCATGATAGATCATCTGATCGATCATGATATATCAATAGGATCGATAGATTATCCGATCAATCATGAAAGATCCATAGGATCAATAGATCATCCGATCGATTATGATAGATCAATAGGATCGATAGATCATCTGATCGATCGTAATAGATCAATAGGATCAATAGATCATTTGATCGATCATGATAGATCCATAAGATTGATTGATCATCCAATCGATCAATAGGATCGATAGATCATCGATCAATCACAGTAAATCATCCGATCGATCATGATAGATTATCTGATCAATTATGGTAGATCATCCGATCGATCATGATAGATCAATATGATCAATAGATTATCCGATAAATCATGGTAGATCATCTAATCGATCATGATATATCAATAGGATCGATAGATCATCCGATCAATCATCAAAGATCAATAGGATCAATAGATCATCTGATCAACCATGATAGATCAATAGGATCGATAGATTATCCGATCAATCATGGTAGATCATCTGATTGATCATGATAGATCAATATAGGGCTGGCAAAACGGGTACCCGACACGACCCGTTTACGACCCGTTAAGACCCGCGACCCGTTTAAGCTAGACCCAGACACGACCCGTTTATGTTAACGGGTCGGGGCTCCAGACACGACACGACACGGCTATTTCACGGGTCACCCGACACGACCCGTGAAACCCGTTTAGCATACCGGGTCATAACGGGTCGACACGACCCGACACGACATGTTTAGCATACCGGGTCGACACGACCCGTTTAACCCGTTTAGCTCATCCTAACTCTAAAAAGACTAAAATTGTCTAAATTGTCTAATGCATTAAACATGTCCAAAAAAATGAGGCTTCAAAGCTTGCTATCCCATTGAAGTGAAAATTATTGAGATTTTCCTGGCTAGAACAAACTATATGCATGAATCAGTCTAAAGACCTCAAATTCCAAATTTCCAACACAAGTATCATTCAATCATTGTATCAAGAAGGGCAAAAGAGCAATTTAAGTTTAACTGTGATATATGAAGCAACTACTAGATATGCCAACACCAAGCATTCAGGTCAAATTTTTAGCTCCAGCATTTTAAAGAAAACAAGCATGAGAGTGTTGGGCACCAACTCTAGCAGCAGCACCATTAGGCCCTCTAAAAACTATAGGCACAGATATCTGGCCAGCAGACATATAGTTTGATTTTGCAGCAGAATTAATGATGACGGTCAATTGCCTGCAGCGATAGGTAGAATGAGATTCTAAGAGGAAATGAAAGATTTGAAATAAATTAGCAAGGCCAACCAAAACAACATACAAGTATTACAAAGAAAATTAGAAACTGAACATCATCAAGATAGCTATAAACTGAAAAATGCACTATAAATAAATGAACCAAAAGTTGTGTTCAAAATTATTAGCATATCAAATTATCCCAGGAGGAAACACCCATTATCCTTCAGTGCAAGACTTCTATGTATGTGTGTGTTAGTTTGAGAGAGAGAGTACAGAAAGTAGAAACCACATTATCTTGATATCATCTTCTTGGAAAAACAAGAGGTTAATTTTAATATGTTGAACTCTACTAGATGTTTCAATTATGCCCTTTTAGGGTTTTAGAGGGTAGTAGCGTGCTTGAGTCAACACCATAAAACTTTTTTTTTTTATTATATATATATATATATGGTGTTGCAGGATCATCACTAATCTACTTGACCAAATATAGAAGCAACCAATGAACCAACAAATAGAGGGCAAGTCAAACAGAAATAACCTCCGTAATTGGTGTATCAAGAACCCTCTCAAGACCATACTTGCCCAAAAGCCTTTGGATATCTATACAAAATTGAAGATAAAGAGCTGATTGTTAGACAAATGTATAAAGTCGACATCTGGTCTTCACAGGAATACAAATCTACGAATTCATCTCTTCAAATATTGAAGTCTAACCTTGTATGCACCTTGAATCCTTGATATTCCCCAATCTGCGCTCAAAAGATAAAACAGGAACATAAGAAGAAAGAGCGAACATCAAATCCAGGAAATACTAGTTTCTTTCCAACTGTCCTCACCTCTTCACCCATCAAAAATACTTTAGGATCAGCAGACATTTCCTCATCGAGTGCAGAGTTTAGAGCGTCTCTAACAGTCATCTGTCCATAATTATAATTTCAATAGAAAAATTCAGCGTTTTGTAAAGAAGAACCGTCATGAAGGAGAAAATACAACTTCTCATATTATAACATCCAAAAGAAAAAGACTAACCCTTTCAATTAGATCTCTACAATTAAATGTATTGAAAATTGAAATTTCTTCACAAAAAATTTCCATTTGTTCACAAAAAAATTTATGGACAGATTTTGAACAAGCAGGCAAGCATCACAAATTATCGGATGATTCGAATTATGATTTTATAATTTATACCCACAAATCCACAATAATGAGGCTATAAAAAATTAGAAATAGAAATCAACTAACATACCGACCTGGCGGTACCGGACGCGACATCGGCTGGAGAGAGAGCGGCACGCTGGCAGAGAGACGGGGAGAGCAGAGACTTCAGAGAGAGAGCGTCGACGCCGTCGAGTGCGGCGACTCGGCGAGGCTGAAGGAGAAGAGAAGGGCGATGACTGAAGGAAAAATCCAAAAAGAAAAAGCTAGGGTTTTCTTTTCTTTCGAGTTTCGAGTTTCTCTTTTCTCAGTTTTCTGATTCTTCTCACTTTTCTGGTTTTGACGTTTTGCTTGTTTTTTCACATTTTTTGAACTTTGATTCTTTTGACTGAATAATGATAATGAATTATTATTATTTGAAAAGTTCAGAAAAGTGAAAAAAAACACAAACAAAACGTCAGATTACTTTTCCGGTTTTCCCCATTTCCTTTCCCGGTTACTTTTCCCCCCAATTTCATTTCCCATTTGGTTCGGCCATTCCGGATTTCCGCCATTCTCCATTTCTCCATTTTTTTTTTAATTTATATATATATATATAAAATTTTTTTTTTTTTTTTTTAAAAAAAAAAAAAAAAAAACTAATCGTGTCTGGCGGGTCACCCGCGGGTGACCCGCGACCCGACCCGCCAGACCAAGATAAACGGGTCATAAACGGGTCGACCCATTTATGACCCAAACCCGTTTAAAGTAGACCCAAACCCGCTAATTTCGTGTCGTGTTCGTGTCGGATTATCGGGTCGTGTCAAAATTGCCAGCCCTAGATCAATAGGATCGATAGATCATCTGATCGATCATGATAGATCCATAGGATTGATTGACCAATAGGATCGATAGATCATTCGATTGATCGTGATCAATCAATAGGACCGATAGATCATCCGATCGATCGTGATCAATCAATAGGATCAATAAATCATTCAACCGATCTTGATAGACCAATAGGATCGATAGATCATTCAATCGATCGTGATCGATCAATAGGACTGATAGATCATCCGAATCAATCGTGATCAATCAATATGATCGATAGATCATTCGACCGATCTTGATAAACCATCTGCTTGACCATAGTGCATTAATTATGAAAACAATTTTTTAAAAAAAAAAAAATGAAAAACTAGTTTTCTATTAGTTTTTTTTTTTAAAAAAAAAAAAAAAGAAAAAGAAAAAAGAATGATTTTTTTTTTAGTTGAAAGAAAAACCAAAAATTAACTTATTTTTTTAAAAAAAAAAACCAATTTTTTCGAAAAAAAAAATTATTTTTTACAGACAAATTAAAAAAATTAAAAAAAAAAAATTAAAAATGAAAAAGATATATTTTTTTAAAAAAAAAATGAAAATTTTGAAAACATAAAAAAAAAAACACGAAAAGGAAAAAAAACTAAAAATATTATTAGCGGCCATATAAAAAAGTGGCCGCTATTGAAATCATAAAATAAAATAAAATAAAAAATATATATTATTAGCGGCGACATTAGTTGCTGCTAATAGTTTCCCGGAGTTTCCTGCAACTCCCCGCCAAGTTATTAGCGGCGACTCAAATTTCGACGCTAATATTAATATTTTTGTGTATTAGCGTCCAATTGTAGCGGCCACAATTAGGTGGCCACTAATAGTTTACAAATAGTGGCAACTATTAGCAGCCAGTTGTGTTTGGCCGCTAATAATATGATCATTAGCGGCCACTATGAGCTGGCCGATAATAATGTGGCCGCTAATGATCAAATTTATTGTAGTGTAGTGACGTGCTAATTTGGTACGTCAAAAATTAATGACGCGGCAATTTGACACGTCAAGAAACCTCACCGGGAAGGTGCGAGCCAGCTGCCTCCCTTTTCATTTTTTCTTTCTTTTTTCCACCCAAATTTTTTTCTTCCTCCTCCCGCGTACGCCGCTTTTCTTATTCTCTTCTTCTCTGCTTCCTTCTTCTTTCTCTTCCCCCCTGCTTTTTCTTTCTTCTTTCTTGTCTCCCTTTTTCGCATTAGAGCTTGCCGTCCGCCAAAAAAAGACAAACGGTATGTATTTTTTATATTAATGAAGATTTGATTTTTTTTTTAATTGGATTAAACTGTTTCCTTTTACAACAGTTTGTTCTTTCTTGAAGAGTAAACAAGTATTATTTGTATATTGCAGGCGATACCACTTCTCTTTCTGCTTGGCAAAGGATGGTAGAAGCTGTGAAGGTTATTATACTTTATTCTTATTAAATTTTATTTTGTTAAACATTATTTATTATTGTTTCATGTGTTCAATCTGCCAGATAAACCTGAATATGGTTTGCGTCCTGTTATGGATTTTTTCTTCGGGCCAATTCTATCTGACCCATATTTTGGGTTTTGAGTTCATTTTCTCATGTAGTGGCCCTGTTATTTGAACTGCTCAAGATGAAAGTGATAGTTCAGACTTCAGAGGATGAGGAGAGTGATTCTGAAGATGATGACAAACCTGCAGGAAAACAAATCACAAAGGTGAGAAGTTTAGAGATTGCTAGGATTATAAAAATGTTATACAAATTTGAAATTCCCGTTAGTTTGGCATGGTTCTTACTGTTGTCATGTTGCTTTTTTGTATACCTGCAGCCCGCTCAAGATTCAAAGAAAGGTAATGGGATTGAGGAGGGAGTGAGGAAGAAAACCCCAAGACTCCAATGAAAAATGTAAAGTTACTCATTCTCGACATGTGTGCTTCTATTCATGTTTTGGTTGAACATCTTAAGTTAAGTTGAATTTGGTTTTATAGAAAACAGTTCTGTTCTGTTTTTTTTTTTTTTTTAAACACAAAATCTAACGTTTTTGACATGTCAAAAAATCAACACGTCACTAAATTTAATCACGTGTTAAACATTGGCACGTTTCTGACACGTAACTAAAGTTAGTGACATGTCACTATTTGACACGTCAATAAATACCCAATTTTGACGCAATGATTAGTGACGTGTAACACACGTCCCAAATGGCACGTCACTAACATTTAGGGACGTGTCAGAAGCTCTTACACATCACTAAACCTTGGTAAAAAAAAAAAAAAAAATGTTTTTTTGTAGTGTGTCTCAATTAAAAACATTCCATTCTCCACATAGTCAATGCCATCCTGTAAGATGAAGAATGGATGTATTATATAATGAGAAATGACTCATATACTCATTTCTCACAACAAGCTGATGTGATCGGTAATATTTTATTATTTTTTTTATAAAAAGAAAACAAAAGAAAACAAAACAAAAAAAATAATAAAATATTACCAGCCACGTCAGCTTGTTGTGGCGCTGTTGTGAGAAATGAGTGTAGGGATCATTTCTCTTATATAATAGAAAAATGAATGTTAGTTTGTGGGCATATAGAATGCGTCAAATTGAAAAATACTGCACTCGCCTGAACTGGTACTTCTCGCTTCTCTTGAAGATCAGCTTTGTCACCAACTAAGGCCATGACTATATCAGGACTTCCATGTTTTTATAGTTCTTGTAAAATTCCATATTCATCAATTAAATTTGCATTGCGAGCATGGGAATTAAAAACCAACTTAATCAAGGCATGCAATTTACATATATAACTATATACACCTTTCTGGGTAAAGATGCCATGCAGTCTACATAATTGCACCTTTCAGGGTAAAGATGCCATCTATAAGCTGTTAGCACTTGGAGTACAATGGCATGCAGTACAACAACCCGGCCGGCCAGTTATCTCGGAGTAAGTTATTTATAGTTTTATTTCATTTTTTCAACCCAACTCTCACAATTCCTAAGGGATCCGATAAGAGCAATGTTTTTATTAGATCAAAATAAAGATTTTATTCATCCAAAAACAAAAGTGTACATACACATAAACCAATATTAGCTCACTTCAAGTAGTTAGCCCCACTTGCATTAATGAACTTTGTGATAGAAAAAGCCAAGCCATTAGGTACAACTTTTATATTGTTATTTCCAATTGAGTCCTCATCGAATCTGTAACAACTCGGTCCCATATTAGAAAAATAAGAGTAACTCACATACAATAAAGGCACTCATTGGTTTAGGTCCAACATTGTTTACTTATAAGGTGAAATTGAGCTTTAAAAGTGATTCTAAGAAAGCTTCAAATTATCTAGTCTTTTTGGGGTAATAGCGCAGATGTACATGGCTAACAATTTTTCTTTAAGTCGTTACAAATGGTATTGGAGCCCTTAATAATGCCATGTGGTACCATCAACAGCGCATGACGTGGCCCTAACAAGGATGTCGGGAGTATAAGGGGGTGTTGTAATACATCGGTCCTATGTTGAAAAGATGAATAACCCACATACAGTGAACATGTGGTTTATAAAGATACTCATGGGTGCTAAGTCTTACATTGGTTACTTACTATGTAAAACTGTGTTTTATAAGTGATTCAAAGGAAACTCCAAATTTACTAATTATTTTAGAGTGAAAGCATAGATATTGGTAGCATTTTTTCCTAGGTCGTTACAAAATTGAACTCTTAATATTATTGAAATTAAAAAACCTGCAAACCTTGTACAAGAAAAAACAGGAGAAAATGAAATTGTTGAGAAGGAAAAGAAATAGATATAATATATGTTAATTATAGGCTTTACAACCTAGTATGGTGGTATATATATATATACTATATTTCTTTTCTCAAACAAACATTACAGTAGAGTTTCTTGCATTGTTATAATTGTCCTGATAACAATTCTAAGCAATATCAAGTCCTCGACCCTATTAGATGATTTAAAAGTTAGAACATGCAAAAAAAAAAAAAGGAATTAAGAAAGAATTGTTTCCAAGTAATGAGAGGTTATAATAGAGAAATTCTAAACTAAATACTTCAAACGAAAAACCATAACCTACTAGAATAAAATATCATTGCATGCATATAGGTTAAAACAAATATTCACCCAACCACTGACAAAACCCAAGAACCAGCCCAATCACGCATCAGTCCGGTTTCCAACGTCAACTATTGCCAACCAAGACCAAGCAACCATTTTATGAAGCAATTAACAATCTTAAGTAATACATACAGAGATATCAAGATGATCATATATATTCAAGCAGTACGTATGTGAAGCATCAAGGAGTTTTCCCCACTAAGAAATTCCTTTTATCAAAAGTTCATTGCTATGCATGCCGGTTACATTAGAAGTATTCCATTCAAACTGTTAAAAAATTGATTAAGTGATTAAATTTACATTTTTTTATCAGCTTAAGCTTTTGAAATAAGTGGTGATTTAACATGGTATCAGAGCTAAAGGTTCTAAGTTAGAAATTTGATTCCGTCATTTACCTTTCATTTCAATTAAATAATCCACGTGTTGGGCCTTACCTATTAAAAAAAAGTCTGAGCCCACACGTGAGGGGGAGTGTTAAAATATTGATTAAGCGATTAAATTTACCTCTTCCTATTAGCTTAAGCTTTTGGAACAAGTAGTGATTTAACACACACAATAATTAGTGCCAAACAATGTAATTTAGTGACCAACCAACATACATCACCACTTAAAACATCTCCATAAACAAAAATTTATTGTTACTGTTCCATTTAATCTGACAAAAAGTCACCTGCAGGTATGATTAACTCAACTAGATCCTTTTGTTTTACAATTCATGCAATAAAGAATACTAGATTAATGGAGCGAAGTGATTGCCAATAAAGAATATTAGAATGGAAAGCCAAGTGTTTTACAATGTTTTACAATCTGACTCAATGCTCAGCATCTTCAATGTTTCAAGTTTCAGAAAAAAGGGGGTGGGGTGGGGAGGGGAACGATAAGAGGAACAAAATTGGCATTTCTTTCTGATATTGAGCCATCTAGAAATCTATTAATATTTCAAAATTTTAAGGGGTGTTGACCTTCAATGAAAAAGAAATTATGACCCATACTTCAATTCTGAAGTAGGTGCTTAATCCCCTTAACGTAACTTCAACATGAAGGTCATTTGTAACCTCGTGAAAAAAGTTATTTGTAAATTTTATCCTTTCCAGAAACCCTTTGCACACTGAAGTTTTCATAAGATGTAAGTAAATAATAGATAAAACATGAAATAATAATTAATACTATGCAATATCGATCTGAAAAATCTACCTTACTAAAACGATAGATCAAATGGGATGACGACGCATCATTTTCGAACTAACTATTTGAAGAGAAAATTGAGAAACTTAGCATTTCTCGGTTGGATTCAACAAGAACATTTGAAGGATTGAAGTAATAGTTTAACCTATATATCAAATAGCACATTATAATACAAGCAAGGCCCTGTTTCAACAATGAAACAGGGGAAGGGAACAAGAAAACAGCTAGTTTATTTAATATTATATCAAATAACACATTAGAATATACCTCACAAGATCCAATAATGTGACCTGCCATTAGGTCACTTGTAACCCATCGTGGGCAGCAGACCCCGGCGGGGCACCTATTGTGACTCATCATAAATCACCAAACCAAAAACAACGTGACACCAAAACCCAGGGCTGTGTTCAAATCTAATTGAAAAGTAAAAGATCGAGACCGTCATATCTTGCGCTCCCTATCCAATGTGGAAGATAATCCTCTCCATTTCATTAAATGAAATGGAGATTATTCATTTCAAATGAAATGCTATGATTTAAAATTGGTATATGTAACGGTGTATACGAAGTCAATGTTGGGATGTCTTTTAAAAATTTAAATAATGTGAAATCATGTACACTATTAGATGTATTAAATTTAAATCCTAACTATAAAATAGATAATATCCATTTAATTTGAAATTTAGTGCATCACATTAAATTCCTCACTTGCCATCCATCTGACTGTTGTAACCCACACCATTAACTCTCTTACACATGCATCAAACACACACACACTCTCTCTCTCTCTCTTCATAATTTTTCATCAGCTACTTGGTAGTTGTCTGGTGACCGTACTTTTCTACCACATGTAAGAGCATCCTCAACAAACTCATCATTTCTATTTTTTCTCCAAAATTTAGGGAACTTTCACAAAAACGGCTCTCCAGCAAGCTTAGCATTTCTTTCTCCATCTTAGTTTCTGTCAGAACTCTCTCCAAATCTGCCGCATGAAATTGTTTTGCTTTCTTGGCATTTTTAATTTCAAATATGTTGCTCTCATTCTCTCTCTTCGCGTGTTCTCTACTTCACAAAAAGATTGCATAAAACTATATGAAAAAGAAAAGCTTAGGTTGAAGGCTTTTTTGAGTGGTAAAAGGGTTTGCATCACTACCGATACATGGACATCCCTGCAAAATATAAACTATGTATGTGTTACTGCTAGCTTCATAGATTCTGATTGGACAATGCATAAAAAAAAAAAAAAAAAAAAAAAAATACTCAAGTTTGGTCTAATTTCCAATTATATGGGTGAAATTATTGGAAGAATGATAGAGAGTTCATTGATGGAGTGATGGATTGATAGTGTGTTCACTATTACAATCGATAATGCCTCAGCCAATGATGTGAGAATTGAGTATATGAGAAGGAGGATGAAGGACAAGAGTTCTACTGTTTTGGGAGGAGAATTTCTTCACATGTGGTCAAGGGCAGAGGGAGGGGGGGTCGAGAGGGGTCAAATGCCTCTCTCACCACCCAAAATTTTTTCCATCTCTTGGAATTTTTTTTTTTCGAAAGTCCTAGTTGCCTACCTTAAAAAATTCATTGATCAAGGGGTAAATATTTTTCAAGAGGATCGAGCTTCATGAGTCACACCATGTTCTGCCATTTTTTTACTGGTTTCTTAACTTAAAACCAGTCACCAGCTACTACCACAGGTTGAAGACGACATTTTTTTGTTCTCTTTCTTTCGATAAAAACACACAATTTTGTTTAAAACAAAAGGGATAATTACACTTAACCCCCCTGATTTATTCACGGTGTGGCGATTTACCCCCCAATGTACCAAAATTGGTATATGACCCCCCCGAACTTGCCAACGTGTGGCAAAATCAATCTTCCGTCCAATCGACCGTTCGTTTGGACGGAAAAAATCGGTCACGTGCAAGTCACGTGACTTGGGGAGAGTCTCTGTCTTAAATGGTCACGTGACTTGCATGTGACCAATTTTTCGTCCAAACGAACGGTCGATTGGACGGAAGGTTGATTTTGCCACATGTTGGCAAGTTCGGGGGGGTCATGTACCAATTTTAGTACATTAGGGGGTAAATCGCCACACTGTAGATAAATCAGAGAGGTTAAGTATAATTATCCCAAAACAAAACATTCCTTTGGAGGACCGAGGACACGTCTATGACTAAAGTAATGAGTCTTTGTCTTATTTGAAAGAAGGACACATCTTATCTATTAAAAAAAAAAAAAAGACACGTCTATAAAGTAGGACATGTCTAAAAGAAGGTCTCCAGCGTTTCATACTTTTGGTCTAATTAAAGTAAATGAGACACGTCTATAATTCAACAATTTAATCTTTCTTTTTTTAAAAAAAGAAAAAAAAATGGCCTTAGGCCTTTAGCTTAGCCGACTTACTATTAGAATAAGTTAGATGAGAGTCATGATACCTATCTATGTCCGACAAGTAATTTTTTTTTTTTCAAAAAGAAAAAAAAAAATTAAGACTTAACTTACCTGACTTTTCTTAGGTAGTATATATTACATTTAAAATACTTTTAACATTACTTGTAACCCTGAATGACATATTTGCGATTCTTTATTGTTAATCCTAAAAGTTGTTGTTCAAGTTTCAACAATTCTACAATTTGGAATTTGTGATTTCTTCGGACATTATTACTTTCTACTTTAAGACTTCAACAATTCAAATCAAATGCTTCAATATTTTGTTTTAGAGCTCGAGAGGTATGTAATTAAACTTTTACATTGATTAAGCTTTTATATTTAAATTATTCTGTTAAATTAATTGTTTGTATGTATGTATGTATATAAACTTTTTGTATGAAATATATCAATGAACACTAGGTGTGACAAAATAAATTATAAGTTTCATTTATATATTTTAAGCGATAATTAAATTTTGTTGAATTATTTATTTATTGTGTTAGTTATATTTTTTAATATTTTTTTATTTATTTTTTATTAACTTTAGATTTTTTATTTTATTTATCAAAACAAAATAAAAATTGTTGACCCCCATCAACTAAAATCTTGGTTTCGCCACTGCATGTGGTGTGTTGCTCATAATTTAAACCTTGTTGTAAATGAAGGCTCGGAAGACTTAGGTGATTGTGTTTCTAATATAAGGAATGCAGTGAAATATGTGAGGTTTTCACCAGAGAGGATGGCAAAATTGATTGTATAGAGGAGGAAAATATTCAATGTACGAAGATGCATGGTGTGTCTAGATGTTCCAACTAAATGGAACTCTACATATTTAATGTTGATCACTCATGAGAAGTACCAAAAAGCTTTTGACCTATTAGGGCCGGGAGGATGAGCATAATCATTTTGTTGTTCCTCAATTATTGATTGGGAAAATGTTAGGGCATTTGTAGGGCATTTGTGACTTTTTTTCAAACTTTTTATGATGCCACATTGATGTTCTCTGGTTCAACTTAATTATGTCACCTCCAATTCATATTTCTTGCAACTTTGTATTATTCAATATACCTTGAATGATGATTGTCTTAATCTTGATCAGGTCATGAGTTCTGTGAGTTTTAATATGAAAAATAAATATGAAAAGTATTGTGGGATTATGGATATGATCTACTTAATGTTGTATGTTGCTTTTGTTCTTGAAATGAATAATATCCATTTCATTAAATTAAATGAAGAGGATCCTATTCCATATATACTAGACAGGGAGAGCAAGATATGACGGTCTTGAACAAAAGTATTTTTACAGTTATTGTTTATATTTCATCAATGAATATTCTTTCAAATTAGCAAAAAGTGAAGTAGTGTAAGTGCATGGAATCTGAAATTATAACCATCTAACCATGCACGGGTGTCCAACTGTTGCCATCCCCAATAGTGTATTCCTCCTTTGAAGTTCGCTATTAGTAGAAAACAACTCTTGTTAATATGTTAAAACAAGAGTCGTAGTGAATCTAGTGATCCACTATGCACTCTTTCTAATATTGCAACTTGTGCACTAGTCGACTATGGGATGTACATAGATATAGAAACAATTAAATATGTGTAGATGTCTCACACTAATGAGTTCAATTCCGATCTAAAAGACTTTTTTACTCAAACTTTTTTATGATTTACCTTTTGAAACTTGTGCACTACTTGACTCTCCCGCTGAAACAATGTTCTCGTAAAATTGACAAAAAGAAAAAGCAATCAAGAATTCCCCAATTGGGTTCTTGTTGCAAAGAAATGGGTCAGTGAATGTACGGTTCTCAACCTTGGGCCTGACGATTGATGAGCCCAGCTCAACTCCAATCATGTCGATGAGTCCCTCAAGCCCACCAAGCATGCACAGTTGCAATTTGTTGTGTTTTCGCTGCATATGGGAACCATTCTCCTTTGTGTTTTTGTGCGCACCATATAATCGCCATTTTTCATTTTACTTGAAATGAAAAGAAAGATAAATTTTATGGTTTAAATTTTGTTTTGTTATAGTTAACGGTGTATATGATGTTATGATATCTAAAAATTTTAAATGATGTGATAAGATGTATATCTTTAGATTGAATACAAATTTCCTCCAAATTGCTTAGAGGAACTTTCTCCATCACAGTCAATAAAAAAGTTATCATGTATCCCTTGAGCATATAAGAGGTATATTTTTTTTAATAGTTTTATTCAAAAAATAAATAAATAAATAAAAAAGCCACCTAAGAGTGTGAAAAAATGGGTGTGGAGAAGTAAGTCTTTATTAGATTTTAATTCAATAATAGTTTTAAAAAGCCACCTAAGAGTGAAAAAATGGGTGTGGAGAAGTGGAAGTGTGTATAACATTACTCAAAAAATTTGTAGCGCAAAGAGAAGTGGAGAACATGTTTCGCATGGCTTGCAAAAAATTATAATATTCATTTTTTATTTTTTTTTGGTTCTTTGAATATAAAGAGAGTTCCTGATTAATATTTGATAAAGAGCTTGTTAAATAGTAGCTTTTATGAATTTTATTAATAATTTAGAGAAAAATCAAATATAAAGAGTTTATTATGAGTTCTCTTTTCCTGCATTTTTCTTTGGAAAAAAAAAAAAAAAAAAAAAAAAACTACAAACAAAACTAAAAAATGCTTCTTCGGCCGGTTGCCAATGAGACATTTAGAGATCATTATCCTTAAAATTTTATAGACTCGTATGTAAAAAGTTTATTTGGTTCTGAGAGAGAGAGAGAGAGAATTTTGTGAAATGTATTTCCGTTTAAACAAATAAATTACTCTTTTGCTATAGTAGAATAAAACAAACACATTTATAAGATTTACTTCAGAAAAGTTGATTCTCTTAAGCATCATGTTTTCAGAAAAGTAGATTTCCTCCTCAAAGAGTACTTGGTAGATAAGTTCATGAAATGATGCGTACGTTGTGATGAAATTGCAAGATTAATTGCACTTAACCTGCAAGACGTGTGTACGTGTATAAAGCAAAGGAACCTGGCATATAGTACTCACGACAATTTTGGGCCCCTTGTGTTACGTACCAGGTGCGACAAAGGGGGAGAATAAAAGAGTTCACAAGATCAAGTCATGTTTCTTTGTTATTTCACAACCAAAAAAAAAAAAATGAATTATTGACCTTTTTTTCTAAACGGTTTTTAAAACTGTAAAGAATTAAATTGTTAGAGTCGGATTTTTTAGAACCGTCTGTAAAAAATTTAATATGGATGGTTTGATTAAACTGTCCATAAAATTCCAGACGGTTTTATTCAAACCGTCCAGAAGTGCAAATAAGCTTATAGACGATTTGGACTAAATTGTCCAGAAATTTACATTTCCAGACGGTTTGTACCAATTAAACCTTTAAGAATTTTATTGACGGTTTGGTACAAACCATCTAAAATTTTATGGATGATTTGGTTCAAACCATCTGAAAATTTACATTTCTATACGGTTTGGAACAAAATGTCTATAAATGTTACAGACGGTTTGGTCCCAAACCGTCTATAACTTCTTCTCTTTTTTTTCTTTTTTTCCGTCTTTCCTTCTTCTTTGTTCTTTTCTCTTTTTTTTTTTTTTGTTTTTTTTTTTTGTTTTTTTTTTTTTTTGTTTTTGATTGAAACATCGAGAGAGAGAGAGAGAGTGAGATCATATAGAGAGAGAGAGAGAGAGAGAGAGAGAGAGAGAGATTCGTCGACAGGATCTGGACAGAACGACGAGATCGGGACGACAATGGGATATGGACGGGACAACGGGAACGAGACGATAGGAGAGAGTGTCAGAGATGGAGTGCCAGATCTGTCAAACCCACCCCGGTGTGCGTGGGTTTCCGGCCGGATTTGGCGAGGTCGTCAGGGTTTTCGGCCGGATCCGACCGAAACCCATGCTCAACCTCTCTCTTTGTGGCCGGATACAGAGAGAGATCCGGTATTCCGGCCGGTTCTCTCTTCCTCTCTCTTTCTCTATCGCCGGCCAGTGTGCATGTGTTGGCGTGGGTTGACAGATTTCCAGCTTGATCTCTCTTCCTCTCTCTTTCTCTGTCGCCGTCCGATGTATATTGTTGTAGATCTGCTCTGTTTGATTTTGTTCTTAGTAGTCTTTGTTTATTGCATGTGCCAGTGTAGATCTGCTTTGTTGTGTTTTACTGGATCTGCTTCAATCTGTGTCAATACTTTTTATGCACAACTCCTAGTAGATTCATATATGGCCGGTTTGATTGTTATTTTCCTTTTATCTCTTTGACTTCTTTTAATTTGGTTTCAGGATGATCTTTTAGCAGATTATTCGCGCATATCAATCTGCTCTGGAAGAAGAACATTATTCAAAGAGTAGACAGTGATTGGAGGCTTGTGCTTGTGATTGATTCACCTGAACGTGGTCAGAGTTATGCGAACATGAAACCAACATGAAACAAAGCAAATCAAAAAGTGCAAATCTATAATTAAATTTTATAGAATTAATTATTAATTTTGGACTAAAATGAAAATAATATCATTATATTATTAATGAAAATAATATAAAAAATAAATAAATTATTAATTCTGGACGGTTTGGACAAAACCGTCTAGAATTCCGAACGGTTTGGCCTAAACCGTTTAGAATCCGAATTTCCGACGAAAAATTTTGAACGGTTTTAAACCGTCTGGACTTTGTTCCAGATGATTTTTTTATCATTTTTAGACGGTTTCAAACCGTCTAGAAATCTAGAATTTTTTTGTAGTGTTTATCTCTTATTGTTGGGCTTCCATGTGTGTTGTGGTGCACGATGGGGGTTGAGCCAGTGGATCTGATTTTGGGTTGCAACTTGCAGCTTCTCTTTCAATGTGGCATAATTCAGGTGTTGCTTTGGTCCATACTTGGCTGGTGCCTGGACTTCTACGTAACCCTGATGGTTGGATTTTTTGGGAAAACTTGATATTATTGGTGGTGGGGTAACAATCGTTTGGTTGAGTGAATGCGTTTGTGTGATTATGGCCAAGCAAAGTGGTGAAGGTGGTGAAGATGTCGGATTGACTGGGTGGTAACTAGGATCAATGGAAGATTCTGATAGAGAAGGGTATGGTAACTTGATTGGTTGTAGTGATGGTGAGGTTTCGATGGGGGTGGGTTATGAGGTTTGATGGCGTAATGGTCACTGTGTGATAGCATGTGCTTGAGACATTTGTTCAGTGCAACACATATTTCTTCCATTCGCTTCATCATACTCTCGTGTCCCAAATGCATTTTGGTCAGCATTTGTTGTGGAACGGATTTTATGGATCTCAGCTACTTCTCTAATCGCAGAAGTAACGTGGTGTTTGGCTCTAATACCAATTGTTACGTGCCTAATTAATCAAACACGTAATAGATAAATAAGGATAGTTCGATAAACCTTAATACCTTTCAAATCAACTCAAAATCTGAATATTAATAATCTTTGCTTATTTTATTCATCAACCAAATAGACTTATATAGAGTTACAAAGAAAGACGATAAACATAAACTACTCTCATAGAGATGCATTTTAGGACTGTCGTATCACTAACAACTATTAATAAATATAATAATAAAGATAATATCCAACTATTTAGGATAACATACTATCCATTTATGTACTACTTAAAGATAGACTCTAATATATAAATAATAACTAAATAACAAAGATATATAATAACTAAATAACAAGAGTTAAAAACCTTATTGATACCTGAGTTTTTAAAACTTTATTTTTTGGCATTTGAGTTTTCATTTGTATCACAGATGATACCTGAGTTTTGGGAAAAAACCAACTTGATACATATGTTAAGTTTTCCTTTCAAATTTTAATGTCCTGCCACATGTCAACCTTTGAAGGTTGACATGTGGCACAATATTAAAAAAAAAATATAAAATAAAAATAAAATAAAAATCTTTAAAAATTAATTAAAAATTTTAAAAAAATATTAAAAACAAAAAAAAAAAAAAAGTTAAAAAATAAGAAGAGTGGCTGAGCCATCCCCTTGACCGGTCTGGGGTGGCTAAACAAAAAACAAAAATTGAAGAAGGAGGTTTTTGGCCCTTGTGGTGGTTCCGCCACCCCCAAGCCAGCCGGTCTAGGGGTGGCCGAACCACCCTCGTGGCCAAAGAAAAAAAAAAATTGAAGAAGGGGTTTTGGCCATTAGGAGTGGCCGAACCACCACATGGCTAAAGGAAAAAAAAAAATTGAAGAAGGGGATTTTGACCCTTGGAGGTGGTCAAACCGACCGATCTGGGGGTGGCCGAACCACCCCCGTGGCCCTTGGGGGTGGTTCATACACCCCCAAGGGCCAAAACTCCCTTCTTCAATTTTTTTTTTTTTTTTTTTTGGTCATGAGTGACCGAACCAACCCATGTGGGTGCATGGTTCAGCTACTCCGTACCGGTCAAACCACCCTCTTATTTTTATTTTCTATTTTTTATATTTTGTTTTTAATATTTTTTTTTAGTTTTATTATTTATTATTTTTTAATTAATTTTTAAAGATTTTTATTTTATATATTTTTTTTATATTGTGCCACGTGTCAACCCTACATGGTAGGACGTTAAATTTGGACGGAAAACTTAACAGAGATACCAAATTGGTTTTTCTCCAAAACCCATGTATCTTCTGTGATACAAATGAAAACCCAGGTATCAAAAAATAAAGTTTTCAAAACTCATGTACTAATAAAGTCTTTAATCCAAATAACAAAGACCTTATGAGTGATGAAATCAATTTTGTTGTTTTGAAAATAGAAAATTGTTTCCAAAACAAGTTGCCAAACATGCTCATGACTTCTTGTGGACTCTTTTGTTCTCATCCTTTGTTGCATCTAGTACTTAACACCTTGGTGACCAATGAGTGTGAAAAATCCACCAGAAATAAATCTGATTGATCTTTGATGCCAGTGGCAGAGTTTTCGAAAGTATCTATTTCTTTCTCTTCTTTCTGAGTGGCCAAAACTTTGGCATTATTTCTCCCGGCAGATCGAATAACATTAAGGAGTACCAACCAACCATTAGCTTAAGATATTGGCATTTCTCCCGGCAGCACATATTAACCCATATGATTGATTTGGGCAGTAGCACTTAGGTTGATTCTTACTCGGGTCATAACCACAAACCCCCTTAGACCCGGTGCAGGCACTACAATCCTCCTTCCACTTCGATCACATCGAATCCTCCTTTGATGGTTTCTTCAATTATTGACCAATTAACAGTTCCTTCATGATAATGATGAGTTCCAAAAAGTGGAGGAACAACCACGCTTTTTGCACAAAACCCAGGGCCATGGACTCCATCTACTATACATGTACCCACCTTTATTAGCAAGAGAAATGCTGGGGTACCCACCAGCATCCCACCAAATTCATTTTATTAAAGGAATAACACATGTGACTTTGTTTTTTTATTTAATAAATTCATTTTCAGAGAACAGTGGTGGGATATTGGTTGGAGGGCAACCAGAGAGTAACGCAATGTTACCGTAGCTGCCAGGGCCAAATCGAAAAGCTCAGAATCGAGGGTGGCCGGCTGTAATCAAAGGACTAATGAACACCATCATATCATCTTAGTGGAATAGAGTAGGATGGGGCAATACTAACGTAACAATCTCAACCAAACTTTTTGATCAATTTTTGTTAAAAAAAATAAAAATAAATGTTGGTTGGAATTGCTACATTAAAATTGTAAGATAATTATGAAGTAAAAATGTAATTTCTAGCTATCATTATATCGACTATTGACAATTTGACATTTTGTGGTTGATCTTAAGTCTGATCACGTGTAGAAAAAGTTGGACAGTGACAAAACCACGGGGCCAGTGGTGCTGGGGCAGGACATGGAAGCGACGGGGATAGGCCAGGTTCTATTGTCCTTATATATAGAAGTCTTGCCCTTTCAATGGGACGCAAGAAAGTCTAGCCTTGTGACTTGTGAGCAGTGGTGGAAGTCTTGAATCAAATTATGAAGGCAACTCAGGTGCAATGAGTCCTAATTTTTAATTTTTATGGGCAGGTACAATGATTCTAGCCTTTTAAGTCATGAGCACAATGCATCAAGTAAGGTTCAACTAAGCCCATCATTTCAACTTATCTATGAACTGTTAGAGGAAGACTAGCTAACTAAAGACCAAAGTCAATTAGTGTTTTTTTTTTTTTTTTTTTTTTGGGGGGGGGGGGGGGGGGGGGGGGGGGGGGGGGGGGTATTATTTGTAGCTGTTGTTTTTCTTATTGTTTAATTTCAATTTAAAAAATTCTTTTAATAATTTAAAGACATAAAACCAAAATCGATCTTTTTTAACATATATATATATATATATATATATATGAAACCCAAAGAATCTAATAAGCAATCTATATATTTGAAATCCAAAAATAATAATAATAATAATAATAATAATAATAATAATAATAATAATAATAATAATATTAATGATAATTTGAAATTCAAGTGTACTTGATTGAAGTTGAACTAAGATAAGTTGAACTAAGATTTTAAATTACAAGCGGCAAAACTAAAAGATAAATTTGAATAAAAATTAATTAAAGAATATTAAAGAATATAACTAACAAAATAAATAAATAATTCAAAAAAAAAAAACAAATTATTGCTACAGAGGCACGTAGTTCTCAGTCTAAGAAATTTGGAATTATCGGTAGAAAGTGAAATTGCAGATGTATGCATTCCAAAACTTTAATTTTTTTATTTTATTTTATTATTAAACTAGTTAGAGTTTTAAATACACGATTATATATAATGCCCGAATAGATTTTACATAGTTAAATAACATATTTATAGTGGAGCTGTAATGCCCAAATTGCGATAGTTGCTATATTATTGCAACGCAATAATGCCCGTACAATGTCATAAATGGCTTTGCTACAATTGTTGCAATGCTGTTATGGTGCTCGGTCCAAATTACGGTAATCATGTAGATAGTAATGATATATTTGTTAAAAAAGAGTAGTGAAAGTTATTTTTATAAGATCATGTAAAAGGGTTTTACATGCGATTTGTTTACGCCGGTAAACACGCCGTTGTGTTGCCCAAATTTCTTTAAGATAAAAGTAAAGCACAAGAATAACATATATTTTTAAGAAATTAGATTTTTGTCTTAGATTCGAAACATAAACACTTTTGCCATTCGATCAGTAGTTTATATATATATATACGCGTTACTTATAATGTTTATGGACCCGTTAACATGGAAAGTACCTTGGTCGACTGAGCTCAGTGCCCTGGTCAACTGAGCCCCTGGTCAACTGAGCTAGTCACTTAAAGTTTAGTTTGTCCATGGGAAATTATGTCCAACTGGAAATTATATCAACAACTACTATAGTATGCTTAAATAGGCGATGAATGTTTAAGGGGGTGATCACACTATAATAACTCTTACTGACACATAATTTTTTTTAAAAAAAAAAATTCATTGTGTTTAACTTCAATGAAGTAAATTTTGATTTCAAATAGAAGGCTTACTACATTCTTCAGTTTTCATGTATTTTAAAAGATTTTTGTTTTGTGTTCTTTAAAGTTTTTAAGAGTTTTCTTTTTTGAAAAAAAAAACAAGAAAAAAAAAATTAAACCAGAAGAAAAACAAAGACAACAAATAATAGACTCCATTTTGACTTGGCCGTTTACTCCTCCTCAAACAGACAGTTGGTAGATAAGCTCATGAAATGACGCGTAGGTTGTGATGAACTTGCCAGATTAATTGCACCTTAACCTGAGATGACTCCCTCATTCATGTGTATCCCATGACAAGGGCAAGACGTCTGTATAAAGCCACGGAACCTGGCATATACCCCGACAATTTTGGGCCCCTTGGTGACCAATGAGTGCGAAAAATCCACCAGAAGTAAATCTGATTGATCTTTCATGCCAGTGGCAGAGTTATGGAAAGTGTCTATTTCTTTTTCTTCTTTTTGAGTGGCCAAAACTTTGCCATTTCTCGCGGCAGAACAACATTAAGGAGTACCAACCAACCATTAGCTTAAGAGATTTTTCAACTCTATGGGGCTTTCCACCTTCAGTTCAGTTCTCATCGTTGCAGTTGTTTGTGTCTTTTGCTTTGGTCAGGCCACCTATGCCATTGGTGGGAATGAGACAGACCGACTAGCCCTGCTTGAGTTCAAGGCCAAAATCTCTGACCCTTTCATGTTTTTGAGCTCGTGGAATGACACCACCCACTTCTGCCAGTGGCATGGTGTTACATGTGGTCGCCGGCACCAAAGGATCAGGGAGTTGCGCCTGCCATCTCAGAAACTTGCGGGAACCATATCGCCTTTCATTGGAAATCTGAGCTTTCTAAGGTATCTATTTCTCCAAAAAAATAGCTTCAGTCACGAAATCCCACCAGAAATAGGCCGATTGCATAGATTGGAGGAACTATATTTGTCCGACAATTCACTGGGTGGCAGAATCCCTTCAAATGTATCGGAGTGCTCTAACCTCAAGCTTTTCAGCCTTGGTTATAACAATCTGGTCGGGCAAATACCCGTTGAGCTTGGCTCCTTGTCAAAGCTCAAAATATTTTCTGTAGACAAAAACAAACTAACAGGAAATATCCCTCCATCTCTTGGGAACTTATCGTCACTTGAGGTACTTTCAGCACCCTACAATAATCTGAGCGGGCGTATCCCTGATACTCTCGCCCAAATTATGAATCTTACATTTATTGCACTTGGTTCAAATCACTTATCTGGTACCATCCCTCCATCAATCTTCAATCTCTCTTTTATTAAAAATTTTGATGTGGGAGTTAATCAAATTCAAGGGAGTCTTCCGTTGGACTTGGGCATAACTCTTCGTAATCTCCAAAACCTTGCCGTTTCCATGAACCTATTTACTGGCTCCATTCCTCCTTCAATATCCAATGCCTCATATCTGCAAAACCTTACAATTGCAGGAAACAGTTTTACTGGAAATGTGCCTTCTTTGGAAAACCTGCATAGGCTTCAATTGTTGAGCGCTACCGAGAACCACCTAGGAAGTGGGGAAGCTGATGACTTGAGTTTTCTGTTCTCTTTAACCAATGCCACCAGCTTAGAATTGTTGGCCATTGACGGCAACAGTTTCGGTGGGGTCTTACCTGAATGCATCAGTAACTTCTCATCTACTCTTAAATATTTTGCGATAAGTAACAATTATAATATATCTGGAACGATTCCAAGTGGGATCGCGAATCTCGTCAACTTAGAGAGAATCTACTTGTGGAATAACCAGTTGTCGGGAAACATTCCCACCGATATTGGAAAGCTTCAAAGGTTACAAGAAATTATTCTTTTTGGAAACAATCTCTCAGGCAACATCCCGCATTCTCTTGGAAATCTAACTCTGTTAAACAAACTAGATTTCAAGGACAATAATCTTCAGGGAAACATTCCTTCAAGTCTAGGAAACTGTAACTTTTTGGTCTTGTTGGATCTTTCTAATAATAATCTTAGTGGTACCATACCCCCACAGGTCATCGGTCTTCAATCCTTAGCAATCTCTCTTGATTTGTCCCAAAACCGTCTCATGGGTCTTCTTCCCATGGAAGTCGGAAATCTGAAAAATCTGGGTGCATTGTATATTTCTGAAAACATGTTATCCGGCGAAATTCCAAGCACTCTTGGTAGTTGTATTAAGCTGGAGCTTCTAGACATGCATGGCAACTTCTTCCAGGGGGCCATTCCATCGAGTTTAGGTTCTTTGAGAGGAATTCAAGAATTAGATCTTTCTAGGAATAATTTGTCAGGAAAAATTCCAGACTTTTTTGTGGGTTTCAACTTGTTGGATCTTCTGAATCTATCTTACAACAATTTTGAGGGTATTGTGCCTTCAGACGGCATTTTCAAGAACTCAAGTGCAACTTCAGTTGTGGGAAACAGTCAATTGTGTGGGGGAATACCTGAGATGCAGTTGTCTAAATGCAACTTCAGAGAGTCTAGGAAGAAAAAATTGAACTTAAGCATGAAATTAATTATCTCCATAGTTTGCGGGCTTCTAGGAGTAATTTTTGTGCTGTCTTTTTTATTTGTCTTTTGGTTAAGAAGGAAAAGAAAAGAACCCACTTCAAGTTCTTCAAGAAATTTGTCGTACCAAAGTCTCCTAAAAGTCACCGATGGGTTCTCCTCCACAAATTTGGTTGGTGTAGGTAGTTTTGGATCCGTGTATAAAGGAATGATTGACAAGGGTCAAATGACAAATGCTGAGGGTCCAATGACAATTGCTGTCAAGGTGCTCAACCTTTTGCGCCGTGGAGCTTCCAAGAGCTTTCTAGCTGAGTGTGAGGCCCTGAGAAACATCAGGCATCGGAATCTTGTAAAGATACTCACAGTTTGTTCAGGTGTTGATTATCAAGGTAATGATTTCAAGGCTCTAGTTTATGAATTCATGGTCAATGGTAGCCTTGCGGATTGGTTGCATCCAACTGGTACAGAGGATGAGACGCACCTGGAGCAGAGGCATCTGAATCTTTATCAGAGATTGAATATCGCCATTGATGTTGCGAGTGCATTGGAATATCTCCACTATCATTGTCAAACACCAATCCTGCATTGCGACCTCAAGCCAAGCAATGTTCTTCTAGACGATGAAATGATTGGACATGTTGGAGACTTTGGGTTAGCGAGATTTGCTCCCGAAGCTGACCATAACTCTTCAGCCAATCAGTCGAGTTCTATTGGCGTAAGAGGAACTATTGGTTATACTCCTCCAGGTGATCAAGACACTCTTTATCATTCCTCATGTATAATCATTTTTCTTTTAATAACATTTCTAAGTTTCAAGAGGGTAAGAAAGTTTTATTATTCATTTATTCATAAAAATTTAGTATTGTACAATTTTATTTTCTGATTTCATCACATAGAGAATATCATATCAGAATTCCTTTGTTAGCAGATACACATACGTTAATTATATAGTCATTTATATACATGTTGAATTTGCAGAGTATGGTATGGGAAATGAGGTGTCCTCCTATGGAGATATATATAGCTATGGGATCTTTCTATTAGAAATGTTCACTGGAAAAAGACCCACAGATGACATGTTCCAGCAGGGCACTCTAAATCTACATTCCTTTGTTCAACAAGCTTTGCCTGAACGAGTTGTCGAGATTGCGGATCCAAATCTTTTTCGGGAAAGAGAAGAAGAGACAGCCATGAACAGAACTCATAATAACAACAGCAACACTAGAAGAAGCAAAATCCAAGAGTGTTTGATTTTGATGTTTGGGATTGGAGTTGCTTGTTCTGTTGAACAGCCCAGAGAGCGGATGAACATGAAAGATGTTGTAACTGAGCTTCATTTGGTCAAAAAGAGACTCCTTAAAACTAGAGCGCGTAGAGGTGGCCAAACTACAAGTAGACCATAATATCAACAGGTAATATTATTGGTAGCTTAGTAGCTTGGTGAAGCAGATTGATGAGGCGTCCAACATATAATACCATTTGATTACGATTATAAGCTCATTGTATTTTTGCATTCTCTTGCATTTTTAAGATGACACTATCTTTCACTTTTATAAGATAACCTTCTATTGCTTATTTCAATTTATATTTTCTTTTATATGTCGATTTATATTTTCTTGTACAGGTTGTATTTTATTTTCTATTTTACTTGGGCTTCAAAGTTTAGACACACATAAATACATAATTCTATTCAAGTTTTCCCATTCTTTAATTTATTTTAATAGAAAGCAAAAGACTGAAACGACTTGTGCAAATTTCTATACAAAATGGCTAACCAAAACCCACTTTATATATTTTAGCTAATGGGTTTTAAAAGACACCATACATTCGATTATTTATTCTTTCTCTATATTATTTAAATATTATTTCTTTATCTTTCCTTTTCTTTTTTTTTCTTCTTGAAATGGTCATTTTTCTAACATAATTTTTTCAGTATATAGTCGTTTTTTCAAACAGCCATATTTTTCAAATGCACAGAAACAAGGTAAGGATTCTATATTCTCAAATGCAATTTATAATATTTAGGGAAAATTACACTTTACTTTTTGAAGTTTCACCCAAATTGCAATTTTGACTCTAAAGTGAAAAAAGTTGCAATCGACCCCATCAAAGTTTAAAAAATTTGCAATGTAGCCATTCCATCAGCTTATTTCATCTTCCCTGGCGAAAATTACCACGTGCACCGTACGTCCACTTTTTGGACCAAACTTGACGAAAATGCCCTCACATTTTTTGGACCAGACATGGGTTGCGTCCGAAACGGTTACTCCCGTACACTTGCCGGAGGTGATCATCTACCATGGTGTCGGAGTGAAAATCTAAGGATGTTGGCATTGCCAACGGACGGTGATGGAAGGAGGGTCGGGAAGTTTCAGGAAAAATACCAATGTTTCTGACGTGGAGGTAGGGGTGAGCATGGGGCGGGGGTGAGGGGGGTGCAGTTTTTCCCCTTTTTTGGCCCCGCCCCACATCCCTGTGAGGGGTGAAAATTGCACCAGCAAACCGCATAAAAAATTATTTAAAGATTTTGGTTTTAACTCTTTAAATTATTTAAAGATTTTTTTAATTGAAATTAAACAAATAAGAAAAACAACAGCTACAAATAATACCTAAAAAAAAAACTCTAATCGACTTTGGTGTTTAGTTAGTCTTCCTCAAACAGTTCATAGGTAAGTTGAAATGATGGGCTTTGTCGAAACCTTACTCGATGCATTGCATTGTGCTCATGACTTTCTCTACTTGCTACAGGACAATTGTACCATTTGGGTTGGGGAAGGTGGGGGTGTTCTATTAAAAGGCTAGAATCATTGTACCTGCTGCCCAGAAAAAAAAAAAAAAAAAAAAGGACTCAATTGCACCTTAAAGTAGAGGGGCCCATCTGAGTTGCCTTCATAATTTGATTCAAGACTTCCACCAATTTCACTGCTCACAAGTCACAAGACTGACTTTCTCTGAGTCCCATTGAAAGGGCAAGACTTGTATATGTAAAGACAATACAATAGAACCTGGCCCATCCCCGTCGCTTCCATGTCCTGCTCCAGCACCATCGGCCCCGTGGTTTTGTCACTGTCCAACTTTTTCTACACGTAGCGTGTCAGTTGAGTCTATACACTGATAGAAATAAAACCATCCTGGTTTTTTTTTTTTTTAAGATTTGTAATTTTGGTCTTTCTGTTATGCATCTATTTATCTATTTTTGTACTGTGCCGTTTATCTCCTCCATAGCTCCTGCTACTGTTTGCTGGTTGTGTTTTTACTTTGAATAAGAGTTTTTTTCTCTATAAATTTACCTTTATGAATGATATATGAGATGAAAAAAAAAAAGAAAAAAAAACTCATTGCATACCTTAAAGTGGAGAGGGGCCAATCTGTGTTGCCTACATAATTTGATTGATCAAGACTTCCACCATTTTCAATGCTCACAAGTCACAAGGCTAGACTTTCTCTGAGTCCCATTGAAAGGGCAAGACTTGTATATATAAAGACAATAGAACCTGGCCTATCCCCGTCGCTTCCATGTCCTGCTCCAGCACCGTCGGCCCGTGGTTTTGTCACTGTCCAACTTTTTCTACATGTAGCGTGTCAGTTGAGTCTATATAATGATAGAAATAATAAACCATTCTGGTTTTTTTTTTTTTTTTTTTATTTTTTATTTATTTATTTATACAAACATAAACGAGTCCTCGCAGTAACACAACGATGTGCCGCAAAGCTAACGTATGGTACATACCCCATGATATGTACCTGATAAATCAGAGTAACATCTATTTAACTATGCAGCGAAAATCACAATATAAACTCTAGTACTCTACTATGATCTAATCATAACCAAAGAGCCATATTACATCTATCTGTTTAAGTCTTTCCTCAAATAAAACACATTAATTACACAACAGAAATGGCTTATACAATAACAAGTGACACAAGCGTAACAAACCATAAATAAAACCTATAGACACCCGTGGTCCAACAATTATGACTGTCACGGCGAGCTTCAGTCATAACATCTAGAGTACACTGCTACCAAACCATCCACTATACCGGAGTACCTGCAGTCACAACATTAAAGGCTGCATGGTTGCAGAGGTTACTACATCCGTACAGATGAAATTATGAACTCACCGCCTTAGAGGAAAAAGTTAGGACCTAAAACTAAAGAAACAAATGAAAAATGTTTTACGAAAAGATAAAGAAAAAGCAAAAGCATTACTTTTGGCAGAGTCATTAACTTTCTAAAAGTCGAAGTTGGGAAGATTAACGCCATATCCAATGGGTAAGAGAAACAAGATTAAATAAAAAAAGAAAAAGAAAAAGAAAAGGGTGGAACTTGGCAATTTTGGGCACGTCCTCCTGAAGGGATATCCAATAGGTAAGTACAGACAATAAACTTCTAAAGGGATTTAATATTCGTTTTTTTGTTGTTAAATGCGAACTCAGAGGTAATGATAAAAATAAGGATGGTTAATATATTACAGGCTATTTAAGTGAAATTATGAAATTTTGGTGCATTAACTTTCTACCAAGTTAAGATATCAAAATGTATAATATTTACTTTCATACCCCTCTAACAAATATCGATCCACCTCTAACCTATATTTTAAGTCATTCTCTGTCACAAGGTGTTGAGAGAATATCTTTCTAAATTGCATCTCTCTATTTTCTTTACTACCAGCATTATTCATTACGAACATTCAAAGGATTGACAATATTTAATCTCTTCCTACATCTACAAAAATGTTAGATGACCCCCCTCTCCCATGAAACTTATTGTATTATCCAATTAAACGAGTCAGGAGGTCTCGCACTTTTGCCTCTATTTGATCCTCCCACATGCCTATTGCATTTTCTCAACCAAAACATCAATGCCTTCATCTTGGAACGTGGGTCAAGAACAAAAGCAACATATAATATTAAGTTGATCATATCCATAGTTTCTCAATACTTTTCATATTAAAACTCACAGAACTCAGGACCTGATCAAGATTAAGACAACCATCATTGAAGATATGTTGAATAATAAAAAGTTGCAAGAAATATGAATTGGATGTGACATAAGTTGAACCAGAAAACATCATTGTGACATCATAAAAATTGGGTTGCCCAACCACTTATTCGGTCAAATGGATCTCATAAATGGTTTCTCACAATTATTTGCCCAAATTCTCTCACAATCACCTGCCCAAATTTAAAAGAATCCGAGTAAATAATTTGAAAAGATCCTAATCCTCTCTTGCCTACCTTCTGGCGCAAATCCCATGACGGGAATCATGTTGTCATAATAAATAAATATACTATTTTTTATGGATAGAAATTTTCTACAACCCATATGTAAAAGTGACATATGTTCATTGGCATGTGAGAAACACATGTTGTTTTAATAGCATGTGCTACTTATAAGTTTTTTTAATAGCATTAATAAAAAAAAAAAATGATTTTTACATGCTTAAAAGACACATCCCTCAAAAATGTGTGTCGTAAGAAATTTCTTACTAACCATTCCCTCGTAAGAAATTTGTCTATTTTTTATTCATAAAATTAGCTGGCATGAAACCGGCCAACTTTTGAATACCCAACTACCAAGCCAAACATTCAATGCATTCAATTCATCTAATGGCTTTAATACTCTGAATATGAATGCTATCAATGCATTCAATTCTCATGTTTCAGGCTTTCAGTTCTCTCACGTTTTAGATTTTCAGTTCGTTTCACTTTCAGACTTCCACGTTTTAGATTTTCAGTTCGTTTCACTTTCAGACTTCCAGTTCTTTGCTGGTATGTTGTAGAGGGAGAGACAGGGAGGTGCGGGGCCTGCGGGGTAAAAAAATTTGTGGCGCGAAGAGAACGTGTCTGCGTGGCTTGCAAAAAATTAATATTAAAAAAATTATAATATTTATTTCTTTTTTTTGGTTCTTTGAATATAAAGTGAGTTCATGTTTAACATTTGATAAAGGGCTTGTTAAATAGTAATTTTTGTGAATTTTATTAATAATTTAGAGAAAAATCAAATATAAAAAGTTTATTATGAGTTCTCTTATCCTGCATTTTTTTTTTTTTTTTGAAAAAAACAAAAACTATAAACAAAATAAAAAATGCTTAATTCTTCGGCAAGTGGGCGGCCCATCTTATGATTGCCAGTTGCCAATGAGACATTAGGGATCATTATCCTTCAAATTTTATAGACTTGTATGTAAAAAGTTTATTTGGTTATGAGAGAGAGAGAGAGAGAGAGAGAGAAATTTCTAATATTGTGAAATGTATTTCAGTTTAAACAAATAAATTACTCGATCTTTTGCTATGGCAGAATAAAACAAACACATTTATAATATTTACTTCAGAAAAGTTGATTCTCTTAAGCATCATGTTTTCAGAAAAGTTGATTTCCTCCTCAAACAGTTGGTAGATAAGCTCATGAAATGATGTGTACGTTGTGATCATGAACTTGCCAGATTCATTGCACCTTAAGACTCCCTCATTCAGCGAGTCCGTGTGTGTATAAAGCAACGGAACCTGGCATATACCCCGACAATTTTGGGCCCCTTGGTGATCAATGAGTGAGAAAAATCCACCAGATGAAAATCTAATTCATATTTCATGTCAGTGGCAGAGATTTCGAAAGTGTCTGTCTATTTCTTTCTCTTCTTTCTGAGTGACATGTTGGACCATTCATTAATTTATAATGGTTTACGATAAAATTTAAGTTTGAAGGTCATTTTTGCATGAAAACTGGGGATTTTGGTTCTTGGCTTTAATTGTTTCAAATTGAGGGTTTCTTGTGTAACGTACTAGATGTCTAATTAATTACTTGCATGAATGTACGTTTAATTTAGATTTGATGCGAAGAATTTGAGAATGAAAACTGACATGTTATTAATTGTTGTATGAGTGTAGTGTTTCCATTAAGGAGAAGATTCTGATTTATCTTCCTCTAACAACCGGATTATCTTCCATGTAGATGTGATTGAGTAGGACCCACGATGAGATTTATTCCCAACATAAACAAATAATATTGAATACATAACATCAAGTATCAACAAATACTAATACATAATAACCATTAAGATTCTTAAAAATATATATTATTTAACAACCATGCAAAAATCATACGTACACAAATGCTTTTTTTTTTTTCTACGCAAACAGAACGTGGACAGATTACAGATAAACTCATTGCATCAAACCCACACCAACGCTTATATTCAAATATGAAATATCGAAATAAAAATTCATATCACGATATCTCTCATCCTCCTTGGGGTAGGATGAGTTTACGGGTTTTGAAAAATTCATTTTTGCAAGTCTGTTCGGTCCACACGACTTTACTATAACTAAGCCCGTGTTGGATAGAGGATCCATTAATTCCAAGGTAAGGTGGGACAGGACAGTTTTGTGGGTTTGGCCGGGTTATGCCTACTTCGATTCACTACAAAAAAACTTAATATTTAGCCACGTACAGTTAGCCACGTGTATGAGGGTCATACGCGTTGCTAACTGCTAGTTATGTGCAGTTGGCCGCATAGGTCCCGCGTGGTTGATGTTGGTGTTACTAAATGTGCAGTTAGCAACGTGTATTTAATACACATTACTATTTAGCCACGTGTATTTTATACACATGGCTATTTGTAGTTAGCCATGATTATAAAATAATATAAAATTATGTACATTATTTAATATATTAACTTTAAATCATGACCATAAAATAAATAATATCTAATCATATATATATATAATAGAGGAATCACTAAGAAGATTGCATAACATTCAAACAAGTGGCATTTTAAAATGTTTCCAAGTGTCCATTTTAAGTTAAACGGTGAGTTTAAGTTTGTGTTAAAATGTAGTAATCAACTCACTCCCTATTTCAATGCTAAATAAAAACTAAATCCCTATTTTTTCTCTCAAAAAAAAAAAAAACCGTTGCTATACATTGAGAAAAAAAAAAAAAACAACCGTTGCTTGCAAAAAAGAAAAACTATACATTGCTATTCATTGATAAAAAAACAAACAACGCTGCTGTACATAGGAAAAAAAAAAAAACCGCTGCAAAGCCTGCTATACATTGTTTCGAATTATTGGTAGAGACATGCTACAGGTTTTAACCATACTAGGATTCACTACTTGCAAGGGTCCTCCATTAAAACCATTTGATAAACTATTGGTTGTTCTACTCTCAAAGAGGTAACTAACTTTCTTCTTGACTTAAAAAAAAAAAAAAAACTTTCTTCTTCTTTCTACATATTGTGTGTTTGTGCTGTTTTTATACGTGAAATAACATAGTTTCATAGGGCCTTTCACAATTTATACATGAATTATGTAATCCTTTACGGTACAAAATTACGGGTTAGTTTTAAAATTTGCACTTATGGATGTATGTAGTGCTGTTATTAAATCTACTAGGACCAACGATACTCAAGAAAAAAATAGAGTGCTGAAGTAAAGATTTTTTTTCTTAGAAAAAAAAAAAAAAAATCTTTTACTTTTGTTAAGCACTTTTTTTTTTTTTGGTCGTTCTATAGATGTTGAATTTAACGTTAATTTAGTCTAGGGTATCTATTTAATCCAAAAGTATGTTGCATTAACGTATCTTTATGTTTTTATGTATAAATTTTTTGTGACTGTAAATTCATTTTTTTCCTTTAATGTTTGTTTATTGAAAAAGTTTCTTGAGACATCGATCTGAATTTCGGTTTGGGTTGAGATCTGATTTTATCTTTGTTTTGTTTGTGAAATATTTGGTTGGGCGATTATTTATTTGAATGTTTTGTCTTTTGGTTTTTTTTTTTTTTTTTTTAATTATTCATTTGTTTGATTTGTCAGATTTTTAGGCACTTTTTGTAAGTACAAGCAAAAGAAGTAAAAAATTTATTGGATTATTATATTTGAATGTTTGGTCTTTTTTTTTTTTTTTTAATTATTCATTTGTGTGATTTGTCAGATTCTTAGGCATTTTTTTGTAAGTACAGGCAAAAGAAGGAAAAAAATTATTGGATTATTACGCAGCAAAGGAACATAAATACTTTCAAAACACAAAAGAGATGTTGAGTGAAATAATTTATTTTATTTTGTTTTGTATATATATATATATCCTGTTTATTTTGCTTTGCATTTTTTAAATGTTTGAAATTATAATGGTTTTATTTATATTGAAATTTAATAAGTATCACATCAACAATATCAAAGAGTCCAACTAATTGTCTATTGATACCTTGATAATCAAAAACTAGGTTTTGTTCTTGCTGTTCATTTAATTTAAAACTACACCCATGTAAACAATGATTTAAACATGTTTTATGGGATTTTTTTAACCAATTGGTATGATTTACTCAGGTTTTTAGGCATTAAATATTGAGAAAAAGATTTTGGTTTATTTGGTATTCATTTAAAAGAAAAAAGAAAAGAAAAAAAAAAAAAACCTCTTAATTTTGCTATGTATTTTTTTCTAAAGTTTAAAATTATATGGTTTTTATATGTATTAGAAGATGAATCAATAGGAGGAAAGCCTATAATCGAGATCATTTACAATATACGTTTACGTATTTTCATTCTTAATTATTCATAAATTTTTATTTTGTTTCTTAAATTAAATGTAGCATTCTAATACAATAATTCAAAACTTTTTTTTAAACTACTTTGCACATTATTTATTACTTTTTACACATAAGCACATGACGCAATTTCAATTAGTAAAAACCCGCGCATGACGCGGGTTATATGCTTGTTAATTTAAAATGGAGAGCATCTCTTTAAAGTCCTCCCTTGCCATCATCCGACTGTTGTAACCCACACCAATAACACTCTTACACATGCATGCAAACACTCTCTCTCTCTCTTCATAATTTTTCGGCAGCTGCTTAATTGGTAGATGTCTGGTGACCGTACTTCTACCACATGTAATTGATGTAAATATAGGCAATAAATAAAATAAAATGCTATAAATAAAACAAAGCCTCTAATTCTTTGACGAAGTAATCCATTTCCTGAATTTAAGGACCACTGTCTACCAGTCTGATTGATCTCCACAGCTTTGTAGATCTAAGAGATGATCTTCAAAGGACGCTCATACTTGATGCTTCTGTTGTCTCGTTACAAACTATGATTATGAAGTCATTTCTAATAGTTGATGTAATCTTTCTTTATATGTTTGCATTTTTCTTTCTAGCAGAAATAAAATTTAATGTTTTTTTTTTAAAAAAAAATAATGTGCATGTTGCAAGGGCTAGCGCCTCCGCTCGCCCTACGTATCTATCTCTGTCACTATTGGACACCTTTTCTTTACTAGCCAGTTTTTAAAAGTAAATTCTATCTGAGTAGAGTTTAACCCTTACAAGACGATTTTCAATAATAAATTATACCTAAATACAATTTTAACAGTGTATATAAGATTTTGATCACCCTTCTATTATGTACAAGGCTATTTTTAAAAGTGAGTTCTATTTATATGCAATCTTAACCATATATATATATATATATATATATATATATATATATATGAGTTTTTGGACACTTTTTCTTTACAAGTCAATTTTCAAATGTGAGTTCTACATAAGTTCGTATCAGAAAACGGAGTAATGATAGGCAGGGGCCATCCTGCCGGCCCCTGCCCGGCCCTTTCCAACGTGGAAAGGGCCACGTCAGTTTTTTTTTTTTTTTTTTTTTTTAAAAAAAAAAAAAAAAAAAAAAAAAAAAAATTCAAATTTGAAAACAAAACCAGATCGTGTTTCTCATTTTCGCACTTTTCTTCCCCGAGCTTCCCCCCAAATTTTCCCTCCCTCTCTCCGTCTACCCAAAATCTTCCCACCGCCGACCACCGTTCCGAGCCCGCCCAGCACCGTCGTCCCACCGTTCCGAGCCCGCCCAGCACCGTCGTTCCACCGTTCTGAGCCCGCCCAGCACCGTCGTTCCACCGTTCCGAGCCCGCCCAGCACCGTCGTTCTGCCCGCCCAGCACCGTCGTTCTGCCCGCCCAGCACCGTCGTTCTGCCCGCCACCGTTCCGAGCCCAGCACCGTTCTCCACCTCCGGCCAAAACCTAGGGTTCCATCGACCCATTTCCGGCCCAGAACGACCCAACTCCGTCGTTGTTCCAGTTCCGGCGGCGACCATTCGACCATTCGTTCTCCACCGTCGTTCTCCACCTCCGGCCAAAACTTAGGGTTCCGGCGACCCATTTCCGGCCCAGAACGACCCGCCACCGCCGTTCTCAACGCACGACCCGGCACCATCGTTCTCAACGCACGACCCAACTCCGTCGTTCTTCTAGTTCCAGCGGCGACCAGCTAAACCATTCGTTCTCCACCTCCGGCGACCCATTTCCGGCTCTGGTACCGATCTCCCCCATTTTTGCGTTTTTTCAGTTATTTTCAGAGTCGCTTTAGTTCTTTGCTGTGATTTGTGGTTTTTTGCTATTGGGTTTCCGGTTTACTTATTACAATACCACTTATATTAGGAAGAATCTATTACAATACCCATCAATTCATAATATAGTGGCATCATAATGTACCATAGACATTTTGAACAATAATACTCAAAGGAAGGGTTGAAATTAGTTTATAAATGAACAGACTCTCTGTCAAAGCAAAGTCCTCCATAAATCTCCATATAAAAATTCAAACAGAAAAATCAAAGAGTCCACTTCAATCAAAATAGTCGGCAAGAATTTCATACCCATGAGAGTTCACAAGAATTGCTCACTCTTTCCCTGACCCATAAGCTTAGACCATAGTAGTAACCCCCACATTAGCCTTGGGATTTGCTTGATACATGTCATTTTGAGCGATTCTATGCACCTTCTCTTCTTCTTCAGTCTTTGAAGCTTCATATATATCCAAAAATAGGACCAATAGGATTTGTTTCTCAAATCATAGATTTGACCCTCCTCTCTGCTCTTCTTCAAATCTGGCCTCTTGGAAAGTTAATTCAACTCAATTATGAAATCAAATAATTTAATTATAAAACTAACATGTAACAAATATTCCAAGAAATCAATTCTACTTTGCCATACAAAAAGCAATAATTTTAACTAATCAAGAGTAATGGAAGATTAATCCTTTTGCTAATCAAGAGTAATGGAAGATTAATCCTTTTGCTAGATAATCAGGGAAGAGGGAAAACTCAATCCTTTGAATTCTCATTTGCTTAAATGACTAAATGTTGACTACCACATTGTCCATCATTTAGTTTTAGAGAGACTTCATCTTTCTTCATAAAGATCAAATGGTGACTTTTGAATATTGTATAGATTCTAAAAAAAAAATGTACATCTTTGATTGTTTTTAATAAGTTGTATATTTAGATGGTTTGAGAATCATGTCTATTTATATTATTTGATGTCTTGAACGTTGGACTTATCACTTAAGGAACGTTGGACGTGCAATAATCGGACTTAATTTAAGTCTTATATTTTGAAAGAGACTTTCCATCTTCTTTCTTCTTAGCATTTAATTTATTTATTTATTTTTTTGGTTCTATATTTTTCATTGGCCGGCATTCACTCCTTCCATTCTTGACTCTACCAATCTTCTATGCTTGCACTGATTCGGCTGACTTTTCAAAGTAAACAATAGCCTGCTCAATGTTGTGTTCGGACTCGTACAATTCAGCAATTTCCTGTGCAAGGAAAAAAAAAATTCCAAATTCACCAAATCACAAAACAGATTTACTGCCTGATCTAAGCAAGATATGGCCTCTGCATAACGAAATTTTTTTTAGCTACAAACAAAGTTTTTTCCCACTCAACTGAAAGAGAAACAACCTAGCAGATAATACAAATAAATAGGCAGACAACTACATCTACAATTCATATACGGCCCTACATGCAATAGAAAGGTGATAACATGTGTGGTTAATGCCTATAGTGGAAAATGCTGCTGTTTCTTGGGAAGTTACATAAGCAAATACTTTATAAATTCAAGCACCTATCTTATATATGCAATCTGTTCACTATATCTTTTTCTTCTTTCACTTTTGATTGGTAAGATTTGTTCACTATATCATCGATTCTCAACAGAACGGTCTATTGTTAAAAGCATGGAATTTGATCATGCCAGAAAATTTAAATTGACTAGGGTGAGAGACCAACCAAAGGAGGACCTAGGTACTTTCAAACTTCATGGAGTCATGTTATAGGAAACGTCATGCATGTAAGCCAAAACCATACATAACATTCACAGATGTTTTCTTATAGCAATGATCCTCCTAGTTATTCGTTAATAACCGCATGCATAGAAGATTGGTAGAATTTGAGGATTTTTTTTCTTTTTATTATGTTAGATGGATTTTGGTGGAATCTGAGCTTGTCACTTATCTAAAGGTTATGATTGTATATTTCTTGTTTGAGTAACATATATTTAGCCTCCCAATTCAATATATAGGAAATTCTCATGTCATGTGCTTCTGAATTTAGGCACAAGTAAATGTCTACAACAAGTGATTTGTCAAGCGGTCATCCGTTATGTAAGTGTGGAATTCCTGCACGTCTAAGGTACTCTTGGACCACATCCAATCCCGCTAAAAAGTGGTATGGATGTAATAACTACAAGGTAATTTTTGTTATATTTTTAAATTAGCTTTGTGTTATATTTCGTCGTTAGTAGTTCATGACATTTTTGTTTACCCTTGTTTTTTTATGTAGAAAGCCGGTGATTGTGATTTTTTTGAATGGGCTGATAAGAAGATGTCTGCATACGAGAAGGGATTAGCGCAATATCTGAAAGAGATGGAGGAGAGAAGACAAGCTGACAATGACAAAGTTGAGGAATTAATTGAAAAAAAATGCAAGGAACAATTAGTGCAACATTTGAAAGAAATGGAGGAGAAAGTTGAGGAATTGATTGAAAAAAAATGTAAGGAACTATTAGCGCAACGTAACGAGAAGATGTTTCGTGTTTTGTTGTTAGTTGTCATTTTGCTGTTAGCCTTTTATTTTTGTAGTTATAGTGAACCTAGACATACTAACTTGATGTTAAAATGAAATTATGAAAACAATTTAGTTGTAAGAGACTTTTTTCTGTTTGTATGAATATCCTAAATGTATGTTAAACTTAATTGTTAATGGTAATGAATGGTTGGTTTTGGTGTTATCTATGGTAAGGAATGGTTGGTTTTGGTGTTATCTATGTCTCTGATGTTATACTCTGCTTGTTCTAAATAATTCTGCTACCTTTTGTTTCTAGGTAATCTACTTTTAAATGTTGCTTGCTGTAAGCACACCTTTGCTTTAGTTGATATATATATATATGTAACATTTGAAAAAGAAAAAGAAAAAAATCATAATAAAATATCATTAGAGTTACGTGCATTCAGACCAACAAAGAGATAGAAATTTGTTTCGTGGTAGCCAATGCGAAGCATACAAAAGTGTGAGAAATTGAAACATGCACGTTTTTTATTGATCAAAATTCATTTCTTTATCTTGTCCATTTATTACAAATGAAGTCTTTGTTTAATTACATTTTTTTATTATTATTACAAATGAAGTCCTTGTTTATCTCTTTTTAATTAGTATAAAGAAATTGCAAGGCAAGAGACTTTAATAAACAGTTTAATTTCTAAAGCTTCTTCATATCAACCTCCTCTAATTTTCTAAACAAGCTTGGTACGAGTCCTTAATTAGTACCTTGTTTCATCGTTTCTGGACAGTGATTTGCAATTTGATAGGAGTTACCAACTGATTGGCATTGGTTATGGGTACATGAGAGGTAATCACCAATACCATTTCTAGAATTTGTGCTTGTGCACAGGTTTCACAATTCACAGTCTGGCACGATAAAAACAGAAAAGTATGGGCCATTAGGTGCATAGAAATAAAAAGGTCATACCTCAAAGCCTTAAACTCAACATGGTTATGCAAAATACACAACAAAAAGGAACAAGCTTAAGACCAACAGACTTGTAAAGAAAAAGAAGAGGTCATCAACTTGTACAGTGAGATACACATTTGAAACAAGTATGCCTAATAGTCACAGCACTTCAACTTATATTTTAGGCATAGACATCATAAAGAATTGCGTAAAGGGTAGTGAGGCACTGCAACACTAATTAATCATCAAAGATCCACTAATACCACTACCAAAGCCATGGTATAAAGAAGAACAACATGGCGAAACACAAATTAGCCTACAGCTAAATCACCACATCCACTCGGTCACACCATGAAGCTATGAGACAACATCACACATTCAGAAATGACAGCATCAATAATAGTAACAGCTGAATAAGCATAGTTTTACCCCAAGTTACACCCAAAATAAAAGCATGCAAGAAAGGACTCAACTAGATCAAAACTTCAGCATCCAGTTAGATCGCAGAGCAAACTATACCAGTTCTTTAAAATGGCACCAAGCACCAATCAAGTGTACCTCTTAGCCATTGACCATACCATAAAGTAAAGCCAAGAGCAGTAAAAGATTACATGGCCCAATATCAATTACATCAAAAAACAACTTACAGCTATAACAAATAACAGAATAATCTATAACATATAACATCCAAAAACAAAATAATAAATTATTTATGACTTGATTAATGGCAACTTATGCCTCTGGACTTGATTAATGGCAACTTAAGTCTCCCCTCAGAAGTCCTTTGTCCCAAAGATGAGAAAAAGTAGCAGAAATAATAAAGGCTTTGACATGTTTTCATAACACGAGTTAAAGTAGCAGAAATAAGATGAGAAAAAGTAGCAGAAATAATAAAGTAGCAGAAATAAAATAACACGAGTCTGATATTTTGCTAAATTTCAAGACTATAGAGACAAATTCCTGCATCCTAAATTAAAGGCTTTCACTTACAGCCGGGGAAAAGACAAAAAAAGAAAAATCTCAGGGCATCCCCAAAAGAGAGAAAGAAGAATACATCCCCATCCTCAAACCCTGTGATTTGAATCTGTTGACAATGCACGTACATGACCACAAAAGCTTCCTCTCATAATTTATTGTGTTTACCCAAAGTGCTCGGGGAAGTTCTCTACGGTCTGTTTCCCCCTCACAAGACTCCTTCCTTCCTAGTGACACTTGATGTTTCTATAGATCCTCCTCACAAACAAATTAGAGCCCAAGTAACCAACAGCTCCTACACATTTAAAAGGACAAAATCAGTGTTACAAGCTAAGAAATATATAACATCCTTCATAATTTGCAAGTGACCCGTGCTATAATGGGAAACAGTTTCCTAGTCAGAGAATGTGATATACTTTTTTAATCAAAAAGACCTTACCACTTACGACAAGTATATAGAATCTCCTTCGAAAATACATGACGATTGTGAATTCCCAAACGTCTGAAACAAATACATCGAACAATTAATATATATGAAATTAAACTATTAAAAAACATGTATGAATCAAATGCACGTATATGAAATTTTTTTCCCCTCCTTTCAGTACCTGTGTAAGTACACTATGTTGTGTTTCAATCACTTGGTCATGCTGCACATCAGTTGAAAAAAGCAACGGATCTTCACTTGTGTCCAGTTCATCTACTAGCGATCTTTGGCATGTCTTCAAAAAATAAAATATTCAAAAATGTTAACATTAATATTAAAATTACACATCAATAAGTACACATACAACGACTTTTGAATAGTTGAATACCTTCTTTCTTTTCCTTCGCTGCTCGGGATTTGCGTTGCTCTGTTTCTTATTTCCTCCTTTTGACGACTTTTTTCTCACCACTTTTTCAACCACAGACACTTTTCTGATTGATGGTCGCGCGCCTTTAGTTCGAGCCACAAGAGGACTACACACCTCCACCTCCATACAATCCATGGCTCCATTATCGATCATAGGTGCACTTGGGAGATCTTTTGCACTTGGGAGTGATTGGGAAGGTTGACTTTGTTCACAGCTTGGACCGCTAAATTTCTTAATTAGCATATCAACATACTTTTGCAATTCCATGCAATGGTCCACGTTTGGTGCTGCAATAGCGGCCAACTTCAGCACATTGTTGCTCAGTTCAGCATATCGATCTGCAGTAGGGTTGCCACTCAAAGGATCATAACTACTCTTGATTAACTTATATGGCCGCTTCAAATCCTTCCTCCATCGATTTAGAAAATACTTTTCGGGCAACAAATCCACATCTTCAAATGCAGTCAACACGGATATGGCATGTTTGCACAAAATTCCTCTTGATTCAAACAAACGGCAACTACAATTCACTTCACATACAGGGCCATTGTAGCAAACATTAAAAACGATTTTTTTCCTATAGGATTCATTAATTTCTACCTGTTCGGTCACCTGATAGGTACGAATTCCACATTCACTTTTTAAAAGAGAAGAACCACAATACATAATCGATGAAATCTCCTTCTGAACTTCTCTAAACTTTGCATGGGTGTAAATTTCTTGGAATTGCTTCTCAAAGGGCCAATGGCTCACACATGAAATGGTGGTATTGAAGGAATCGAAATCAGCAACATTCTCAACCTCAACCTTCCTGCGCAAAGCGTTATCGTATTGATCCACAAATTCCTTCAATGAGGTGGACGATTGCACATAACCATCAAAAAAGGCATTCATACTCTCACTATGTTGTGTGGTAGTCATGCCGGCCCAAAATACATCATTCAAATATGTTGGTACCCAAAAAGTCCTTTCACTGTATAAACCACGCAGCCATGCATTCTCCTCTAGATTATAACACCCAAGCATACTCTGCCAACATGCATCAAACTCGTCACATGTATGAGAATTATACACACAATTTCTTATGGCACTCTTAATGGCATAGTATTGTGAATGTGATCCAAACTTTTCCGGAAGTTTTTTCAGTATATGCCATAAACAAAATCTATGACGAGCATTCGGAAACACCTTCTTAATAGCATTTTTCATGGCCCTATCTTGATCTGTAATAATTGCCCTTGGCGCACGGCCCTTCATGCATTTCAACCATGCCTCAAACAACCAAACAAATGACTCCGTATCCTCACTTGAAATTAATGCCGCCCCTAAAAGAATTGATTGACCATGATGGTTTACTCCCACAAAAGGAGCAAATGGCATTTCGTATTTGTTGGTTAAGTATGTTGTGTCAAATGTAACCACATCACCAAAATCTTCATATGATGCCCTACTTCGTGCATCAGCCCAAAAAACATTTCTCAGCCTACACTCATCATCCACATCTATATCAAAATAAAAATCATCATTTACTTTCCGCATTCTATTGAAATAGTCACGAAGTGCTGCGGCACCTCCTGTACCAAGGCGAAGGCGTCTTGAGTTCGCAATATAATTGCGACACTCTCTCTCTCCAAATGTAAGATTCTCATAACCCCCCGCTTCAACGGCTAGTGCGTTATAAATTTTATTGGTGCGGATTCCAGCTCTATCATCTATATCAAGCTTTCTCTTCGTAGTAGGATCCAACTTCTTGTTGCACCGAAAGTATCTCGCTTTACCTGGGCTTAAGTCGTGATTATGCCCTAGATTTACATTTGTCACATACCACGATGTATCCACTAACGTTGCATTCAAAGTAGCCTGACACCCCGTTTTGCTTGTTTTGCTAGCCTTGCACAGGTTGTTACTTGAACTGGATGATGCTTTGCCTCCGCGAGCACATGTCAGACTGATGTAGTGTACATCTCCATTTTCATACTTTTTCTTCTTCTTTTGTGTCACACCAAAGCCCGCTTGCTTTCCATAATTCCTATAATAGTCAACGACTTCCTCTATGGAGCCAAATAGCATACCGCTCTTAGGCTCCTCAACAACTTTATCTCCATCTATGAGCTTGGCCTTGGACCGACAATTATCCACACCATCATTCAATTGGTCATTAGCAACAATTTCATTTCCATCTATAAATAAATAAATATGGTGTAAAGAACCCAACTATAAATAATAACATTTATTATGTTGCAAAAATTAAAGGTAAGCTTGAAGTGTCCAACATACCATTTTGAGGGTCCATTTCAATGGGCACAACATCATCAAGTTCAATCTGTGTCAATGAACAATCATCTTCATGTTGTGAAATCAAGTCCAATTGTGATAAATCCATTTAAAAATTTCTGTAACAAATAAAGATTCATATCAATGCATTATCATTTAGTTCATTTAGTTCACCACGTAGTAGCCCCAATTCAAACACAGCACAAATTGGTTCCTAATTTCAATGTTACAGAAAATGCAACATAATTACTCCAAATTGTTTCTAAGAATTACTTTTCCAATCCATTTTTCTAACAGTTTAACCCCCCCCCCCCCCCCCCCCAAAAAAAAAATAAATAAATAAATAAATTATCACCATCCCAAACACAACACCAACAACAACCATACAAAACTCAAATACATCACACAATTACAAAACCAACAGAACATTTTCATTCAGAACAAGAGCAGAGAACAGAGCATATAGACACTACAACTTCAGTTGCAACTTTCCCGGCCCCATCCCCTCATTTCTGTTCTTACCACCACCAGAACCAAACTAGCAACAAAAAAAATCATTCACCATAGCATTTTTTCTTTTGCAAAGGAAACTACAGAAGACTACAACTACTGCAACAAATTAACCCCAAACTCTTTAATTGCAACTTACCCCTTTCCCCGCATTTCTTTTCTTAACGCTACCAAAACAAACCGAAGACAAACCAATACCATCAGAAATAACCCATCAACACTTTCTATGAGTAATCAGTGCAACAAAAGAAAAAGAATTACCAACATGACATGTTACAAATTCAATATTCCATAAAAATGATAATCAATAGCACAACATGACGTGAAGAAAGGAGTAAGAGATACATAAAATACAAGGGAAATAAAGATTGCAACTTATAAAATAAAATAAAGATTACACAGATGAACCACCAGATTCCACCTATGGTCATGGCCTCAAATTCTTCCGCTACTAAATTGCACTGGGCACAACCCAAAGGATTGGATCTTTCTCTCAACCAAGCATCAAGCATGGCCTTTCCATAAATCAGAAATCAAAAAAAGATGGAATAGAAGATGGAGCAACAGAAAAGGAGAGCAGATTAACCTAAAAGAAAATGGGCGAACCTGCTCTTTTTGGCCGGAGGTGGAGATGGAAGAGGGCCGCCACTGGAAGACGGCCGGTGGGTGGGCTTTGGCCGAAGATGGAGAACGACGGAACCACGGTGGAGAACGAATGGTCGAATGGTCGCCGCCGGAACTGGAACAACGACAGAGTTGGGTCGTTCTGGGCCGGAAATGGGTCGATGGAACCCTAGGTTTTGGCCGGAGGTGGAGAACGGTGGCGGGCAGAACGGAACGGTGGCGGGCAGAACAACGGTGCTGGGCGGGCTCGGAATGGTGGCGGGCAGAACGGAACGGTGGAACGACGGTGCTGGGCGGGCTCGGAACGGTGGAACGACGGTGCTGGGCGGGCTCGGAACGGTGGGACGACGGTGCTGGGCGGGCTCGGAACGGTGGTCGGCGGTGGGAAGATTTTGGGTAGACGAAGAGAGGGAGGGAAAATTTGGGGGGAAGATCGGGGAAGAAAAGTGCGAAAATGAGAAACACGATCTGGTTTTGTTTTCAAATTTGAATTTTTTTATTTTTTATTTTTTATTTTTTTTTTTTAAAAAAAAAAAAAAAAAAAAAACTGACGTGGCCCTTTCCACGTTGGAAAGGGCCGGGCAGGGGCCGGCAGGATGGCCCCTGCCTATCATTACTCCAGAAAACGTGAAAAACAAATTTTCATTTTTAAACTGCAAGTAAAGAGTGTGTTTGCTCAAAATACAAATTTTTCTATTTTAAGTATTAATTTTTCAATACAATTCTGGTACCATCCCACCATCAATCTTCAATCTCTCTTCTCTTACAATTCTTGGTGCGGCAGATAATCAAATCCAAGGGAGTCTTCCGTGGGGCTTGGGGATAACTCTTCCTAAACTCCAACTCTTGTTGATTTCCAGTAACCAATTTACCGGCTCCATTCCTCCTTCAATATCCAATGCCTCAAATCTGGAAAGAATATTGCAAACAACAGTTTTAGGGGAACGTACCTTCTTTGAAAAAGTTGCATAGGCTTCAATGGTTGAGCACTAGCTACAACCACGCATAGACAGAGATTACAGCTAAACTCACTGCATCAAACCCACTAACCCAGGAGGCAGTAGTCAAAACAAAGGTAGCCAACAAAATTTGCATATAATAATCAACGCTTATATTCAAATATGAAATATCGAAATAAAAATCCACATAAAGCTAGGACCACAAAGACTTAAAAGAAAGAAATGTAAAGGGTTTTACAAAAAGAAAAAAAAAATTAAAAAAAGCATTGCTTTCGGCAGAGTCATTAATTAATTAATTAATTTGATCAACTTTCTAAAAGTCGAAGTTAGGTAAATTAATGCCATGTGACGTCCAATGGGCCGTAGAAATTTTTTAAGCAGCAAATACCAGCTGGCAGCAATTGCAAATAAAAGTATCTCAAAAATATAAAAAAAAAAAAAAATTTGAAAAAAAAAAAACTTCCATATGATTTGATTGAGTACTATTTTGTTACATTAATTTAATATAAAATTACAAGCATTTTTTGATTACATTAATTTAATATAAAATAGCTGGCCCATACCCCAACAAGCTAGAGCCTAGAGGAGAGAAAAATGAAAAGGAAAAGAGAGAGAAAAAAGAAAAAGAGGGAAAGAGAAACAAGATAAATTTTGAGAAGAGAAACGAGTCCATTGATTCTTTAGCCCACGGCCCCATGTACGGGATTTCCCTCGTACCATTGTGTTTTGAATAATGATTGTTGTACACCAAATAACACCCCTTCACAAAGAATGGACCCCACAATGTATGGGGCCCACCCCTTGTGAAGGGGTGTTGTATGATTGTTGTACACTTTTGGTGTACAACAATCACTCCCCGTTTTTTGTTTCTTGAGAGACATCAAGAAGTAGCAACGAAAGCAAACCAACCATGGGGCTTCCCCCCTTAAGTCCCACACTCTCTTGCTCAGCTCTTTGCATCCTGACAATCGTTTCGGTCTATGGTTATGGCATTGGCGGGAATGAGACAGACCGACTAGCTTTGCTTGAATTCAAGGCCAAAATAGTCGATGACCCTTTCATGGTTTTGAGCTCGTGGAATGACACCACCCACTTCTGCTTGTGGCATGGTGTTACATGTGGTCGACGCCACCAGAGGGTCACGGAGTTGCGCCTGCGATCTCAGAAACTCGTGGGATCTATATCGCCTTTCATTGGAAATCTGAGCTTTCTAAGGTATCTATATCTCCAAAATAATAGCTTCAGTCATCAAATCCCTCCAGAAATAGGTCGTTTGCATAGATTGCTAGAACTATACTTGAATAATAATTCATTTGGTGGGAGAATTCCTGCCAATGTATCCGGTTGCTCTAACCTCAAAGTTATCAGACTTAATTTTAATCAGCTGGCTGGGGAAATTCCCATTGAGGTTGGCTCCTTGTCAAAGCTCAAAGCGTTTGATGTCTCCCACAACCTACTAACAGGAAGCATCCCTCCATCTCTTGGCAACTTATCGTCACTTGAACGACTTTATTTATCCCTAAATAATATAGGTGGGAGTATCCCCGATGCTCTGGGCCAACTGATGAATCTTACAGTTATTGCACTTGGTGAAAATCAATTTTCTGGCACCATCCCTCCATCAATCTTCAATCTCTCTTCTATTACAGTTCTTGATGTGGCACGTAATCAAATCCAAGGGAGTCTTCCGTGGGACTTGGGGATAACTCTTCCGAATCTCCAAATCTTCTTCGTTTCCCATAACAAATTTACTGCAGGCTCCATTCCTCCTTCAATATCCAATGCCTCAAATCTGGAAAGACTTAATTTTAATGACAACAAATTTACCCGAAACATGCCTTCTTTCAAAAAGTTGCGTAGGCTTCAATTTTTTAGCACTACCAATAACCATCTTGGAAGTGGGGGAGCTGACGACTTGAGTTTTCTCTGCTCTTTGACCAATGCCACTAGCTTAGAGCTGTTGGCCATAAACGCCAACAATTTTGGTGGACTCTTGCCTGAATGCATCAGTAACTTGTCATCTACTCTTCGAATCTTGGACGTAAGTGAAAATAATATAGTTGGAACGATTCCGAGTGGGATTGTGAATCTCGTCAACTTAGAGACACTCATCATGTGGAATAGCCAATTCTCAGGCAACATTCCCCTTGAAATTGGAAAGCTTCAGATGTTACAGGAAATGGATCTATCAGATAACAGTCTCTCAGGCAACATCCCATACTCTTTTGGAAATCTAACTCTGTTACTCAAACTATATTTATCGTACAATAATCTGCAGGGAAGCATGCCTTCAAGTTTAGCCAAGTGCCAATCTTTGAATTCTTTAGATCTTTCTAATAATAATCTCAGTGGTACCATACCCCCGCAGGTCGTTGGTCTCTCATCCTTATCAATTTTTCTTGATTTGTCGGCAAACCGTTTCACTGGTCCACTTCCAATGGAAATTGGAAATCTAAAAAATCTAGGTAGACTGAATATGTCAAAAAACATGTTATCTGGTGAAATTCCAAGTAGTCTTGGCAGCTGTATTATGTTAGAGTTTCTAAACCTGGAAGAAAACTTCTTTGGAGGGACCATTCCATCAAGTTTTAGTTCTTTGAGAGGACTTCGAGAGTTGGATCTTTCTCGAAACAATTTGTCAGGAAATATTCCATTCTTTTTTGTGGGTTTCAACTCTTTGGATCTTTTGAATCTATCTTACAACAATTTTGACGGTATGGTGCCAACAGAAGGCGTTTTCAAGAATTCAAGTGCAACTTCAGTTGTGGGAAATAGTCAGTTGTGCGGGGGGATCCCTAAGATGCAGTTGCCTAAGTGCAACTTTGAAAAGTCCAACAAGACAAAATTGACCTTGACCATGAAATTAGTTATCTCCATAGTTTACGGGCTTCTAGGAGTAATTTTTGTACTTTCTTTTCTATTTGTCTGTTGCTTAAGAAGGAAAAGAAAAGAACCCACTTCAAGTTCTTCAGGAAATTTGCTTCTAAATTTGTCGTACCAAAGTCTCCTACAAGCCACCGATGGATTCTCCTCGACAAATTTGCTTGGTGTGGGTAGTTTCGGATTTGTGTATAAAGGAATCATCAATGAGGGCAGAATGACAATCGCTGTCAAGGTACTCAATCTTTCGCGACGTGGAGCTTCCAAGAGCTTTCTAACCGAGTGTGAGACCCTAAGAAACATCAGGCATCGAAATCTTGTAAAGATACTTACAATTTGTTCAAGTGTTGATTATCAGGGTAATGATTTCAAGGCTCTAGTTTATGAATTCATGGTCAATGGTAGCCTTGCGGATTGGTTGCATCCGACTGCTACAGAGGATAAGGCGCACCAGGAGCAGAGGAATCTGAATCTTTATCAGAGATTGAATATTGCCATTGATGTTGCGAGCGCATTGGAATATCTCCATTATCATTGCCAAACACCAATCCTGCATTGCGACCTCAAGCCGAGCAATGTTCTTCTAGACGATGAAATGATTGGACATATCGGAGACTTTGGGTTAGCGAGATTCTCTCTCGAAGCTAACCATAATTCTTTAGGCAATCAGTCGAGCTCTATTGGCGTAAGAGGAACTATTGGTTATGTGGCTCTGGGTAAATACTCTTTATCATTCCTCAATTGATTGTCTTTTTCCTTCTAAGAATATATCTAAGTTTGAAGAGGAACATACAATTTTATTATGCATTTTCTTCTTAATAAAAAATTTAGTATTGTGGTATTTTATTTTCTAGTTTCATCACATAGAGAGTATCATAGCATAATTCCTTTCTTAGCATTAGTTATAGTCATATTAAAATTTATCATATATTAATATCTATGTTGACTTACAGAGTATGGTATGGGAAATGAGGTGTCCTCCTATGGTGATATATGTAGCTTTGGGATCCTCCTATTAGAAATGTTTACTGGAAAAAGACCCACAGATGACATGTTCCAAGGCACTCTAAATCTACATACTTTTGTCCTACAAGCTTTGCCAGAACTTTTGGTCGAGATTGCGGATCCAATTCTTTTTCAAGGAAGAGAAGAAGAGACAACCATGAACAGAACTCATAATAACAACATCAACACTAGAAGAAGCAAAATCCAGGAGTGTTTGATTTTGATGTTTGGGATTGGAGTTGCTTGTTCTGTTGAACAGGCAGAAGAACGGATGAGCATGAAAGATGTTGTAACTGAGCTTCATTTGGTCAGAAGAAAGCTTCTCAAAACTACAAGTGGACCCTAACATTAACCGGTAATTTTGGTAGATTGTTTATTTCAATTTTGATGTCCAATAGTACCATTTGATGATGATTATAAGCTCATTGCATTTTGCTGTCTATTTCTTATTTCAATTTTGATGCCAAAGAATGAGAGAATTTTGCTCTCATTAGGCTAAAACATTATAAATTGGCCTATTTTAGACAAGGACCGAGACTCCATCTTGTTGTTCAAGAGTAATATTATATGTAAGACTCATCATATCTTCTTCTTATCCATACAAAAGTGATGTGATTTTTAAAATTACCATTAGATCAAAATCTAATAATAATCAATCATCAATCCAATGATGATTTTAAAAACCACATCACCTTTAAGAAAATAAGAGGGGGATAGGAGTCTTGCATATAACATTGTTATGTTGTTCGGTCTACTCTGCCCCTAAAGCAGAGGAAAATCACTACAAATAATAATAATAATAATAATAATAATAATAATAATAATAATAATAATAATAATAATAATAATAATAAATTGTGTTTTTCTTCAATTTATTGTATAGAAATATGTTTCTTGACACGATCTATCTATCTTTAGTGTCAATTTTAGATAATTTAGATTGGATAAATTAGGGTTTCAACTGGCCAAAATTAATTTACCAAAATTGATAATTGTGTTACATAAATTATTGTTAGAATCTCACGTTAGACCATTAATTTATAATGGTTTCCAATAAATCTTAAAAAAATTAAAATCAAAGGTCATTTTGACTCATTTATGCATGAAAATTGGGGATTTCGGTTTTTGGCTTTAATTGTTTCAAAACTAAGGGTTTCTTGTGTAACTAGATAATCAAATTACTTGCATGATTGTTTTTTGATTAGATGTGATGAATTTGATAATATAAGCCATTTAGTATTTTGTTTTTTTGGTGAAATTAAAGGATTTCATAGAGTTAATTGTTGTATTTTCAAATTGAGAGTTTAAACATGAAATTGAGAAATTTAATTAGTGATTTAATGTATTAAGTCAATCTGACCTAGGACATATTGGGCTCGAATTGGAGATTTATTAAGGAAACATTATGGATTTTGCGATTTGATCTTAGGTACTAACGTTGAGTAATGATATTCTTCACATTCATTTCATATTGACTTACATTGCGTGTTTTAAATGGCTTCTCATATTACTTCTTCTTTTTTTATGTAAAAAAAAAAAAAAAAAAAAAAAAACCCACTTACAATACACCACATAAGCCGGTGTAATAAATAGGTGTGAAGAAGAGCATTATTCTTTAAAAGTTTGATTGTATGTTTGGTTGAAGAGCGTAGAGAAATTCTTGAAATTTTGTATATGTGCACGATTTAAGTAAATTTGGCTAACCAATTTTTTTTTTTTCAAACTACCTCAATATGATGTTTCACAAAGAAATTAATAATGGTTCCTGAAACTTTTTGAGTTATCTTAATTAATATTGTATGTCTTATTATAATTTCATTTGTTTGTCAAACGAATAGCGGAAGTCGAGCTATATTTTGTAATGAGATGCATATATGTTTTAATTATTTTGAGGTTAATTTTTAAATTAATGATGTTGGGAATGATGGTAAAGTTTATTACTCATAATAGACTTTTACTTGTATGCATAAAAGTATTTTAAAAATGTTATCGTATTATGGAAAAGCTAACTTATTACCATGTTATGCACACACTTTGAAAATTAAGCATACTTAAGTTAATTATCTGATATATTTGTTGTTCAAGTATAATATATTGTTATACATCATATTAAGATTCATAATAAGATTAAATCTTATTAATCTTTTTCAGATGATACAATGATTTAAGACCCTTGTAATTTAAGAAAATGGAGGTTCTTATGGTTCAAGCTCATAGGGACTTGGTGAGAAGTCTTATTTGTATTTGATGAATTAAAATTTGGTTTATATTGATGTTTAAACTTTATTATTATTACTATTTATTATGTTTGGAGACTTTTTATGTGCTTTTAGATATTTGGAGTTGGAATGTAATCGTTGTGAAGTGTTTTATCTCATGGATCAAGTATTGTTAATTTGATGCAATGTGATTGTTATGTGGATATTGCACACTTTAATTTTGGGGTGGCTATTAGTTCTTCTGGCTGTACTGCGTTATTTTTATTCCTAGGCTTTTACTTTTAAAAATTGTCATAGTTTTAATCAATTTTTTATTTTTTTATAAGTAATAGAAATTTCATTAAAAAAAACGTAAGGCGCCCCTAGGCACATAGGAAGTATACAAAGGAACAATCCAGCTAGTCCAAAAAGCAGAACCCAACAAGACCCTCTAAAATCTAAGAGAGCTTCTACGCATGCGCAACGCATCCGTCCCTCTTCAGTCTTTTTTCCACGTGTCATTGTTTTTTCCTTTTTTTTTTTTAAACAAACAAAAGAAGCAATCAAAACAAAGGGGTGTCGCCATTTACGTTCAATTTTCAAAATTTCCGCCATTTTCCAAATCTCCCCTCTCCACCGTGCCCTCCCCCACCGACCGGAAATCATGCGCTGACACCGCTCGCTCTCTGTCGGAGTCCCTCAAAACCAGCAGACCGGCCCACCGGCCGGAAATCCGAATCCGACGCCTTTGCCAACGAACGCCGACGCCGCTCTCTCTCCCATCCGACACCCAGCTCTCTCTCCGCCGGACCCAGTACAGACTGGTTGCCCAGGTCTGACGCCAACGTCGAACCCAGCAGACCGGCCCACCATTTCTCTCCCAGCTCTCTCACAGACCGACACCGGACCAGTAGACCGGGTTTCTCGATGACCCACCGATCGGCCGTCCCAGATCTCTCTCTCAAACCCAGAGGACCGGCCCACCGACGACCCACCCGCCTAGCTCTGTCGGACCCAGCATAGACCGGCCGCCCAGATCTGACGCCGATGTCACACTCTCTGTCGAACCCAGCAGACCGGCCCACCAATTCTCTCCCAGCTCTCTCACAGACCGGCATCGGATCTCCGACGTTGCCCAGATCGACCGGGTTTCTCGACGACCCACCCGCGCGGACCCAGCTCTCTCACAGACCAGGAGCTGGCGACCACCGTATTCTCTCTCTACGGTATCTCTCTCTCTCTCTACTGTATCTCTCTCTCTCTCTTGATAAGCAAATCGTTTCAGCTTCCCCCTCCCTCACCGACAGTGTTTCAGCTTTCTCCCACACCACCGAGCAGCAAAGCCCTAGCCGCTGACCAGTTTCCCCTTTCCTAACCGCTGGATTTCAAAACCTTCTTCATATCTAACGAAACCCGTCTCATTCTGCCCAATTTTTTTTTTCAGCTCATCCCTCTCCTCCAGTGGCATATGAAGTTCTAGTTATTGTGATGGTCAATTTTTTTCCAAGTAGTTCTAGAATATCTTTTTCACCTTTTTTTTCCCTGTTTGAATTGGATTTCTGTAGACATTTAGAATGCTCTTGCTATTATCTGGTTGCAAGTATGGACATTTCCAATCATTTAGAATGCTTTTGCTATTTTCTGTATATATTTAGCATGCTTTTTGCCTAAAATAATTTAGTTGCTTCCCATTTTCATGGATGGTTTGGAGGACTAGTTGTTTTCCATGGTGGCAGATTTACTTGTTTTTTTTATGAACAGAGCTGTTTAGTAGATTCCTTGATTGATTGTGTATCCAAAACCAATAACACAGTGTATAATGAATGACATGTTATTTATTTAGTGACTCAACTAAAAAAACCCATATTTATAACAACTATTTTGGGTTATGAGGTGAGGTTGGGGGTTTTGTTAATTTATAATGGGCTTTTGTTGCTTTGTAATGAGAGAGAGATTGGAGCTGTTTTGTGTGTTGCTTTGGAAAGTTCAAGACGCTGAGCATTTTTATCTGTGTATAATAATGCATGGTTGGTTATGGAATGTATGTGTTTATGGTCACCTCTAACAACTCCTATGTTATTCAAGAAATATAGTTTTGTTAATGGTTCATAGTAAAAGGTTAGTTGAAAATGGCACATATACAAGTGTTGGAATAAAACAAAAGAAGAAATAATTTTGTTATTTCTCTGGAAACCTGAGGATTGTTTATTTTTTATTTTGATATTTTTTTGACTGGTGATTGTTTGACATGCTTATTTGACATGCTCGCATGCTCAGATTGGTTGGTTGGTTGGTCTTTTGCATAGGCAAGACAAAATGTCGGTAAATAGTGGTGCGTCAAGTGCGTCAAGTGCATGTCTGTTATGTTATTGTGGAGTGCCTGCACGTGTAAGGTATTCTTGGACTGATACAAATACTGCCAGAAAGTGGTATGGCTGTGAAAATTATAAGGTACTTTTTGAAATTAATATTGTGTTATACTTTGTTTGCTAGTAGGTGATGATAACATTTTTTAATCTTGCTTTGTCATGCAGAGAAAGGGTGATTGTGATTTTTTTGCATGGGCTAATAATGAGATGACTACGTATGAGACGAAGATAATGGAACGCCTGAAAGTCCTTGACGATAGAAGAAATGCAAATAATGATAGACTTGAGAAACTAATTGAAACAAAAGTTAATGATCAATATCTTATACTTGAGAAGCTGATTGAAAAAAAAATATAATGATTAATATGTTAAACTTGAGAAGCTGATTGAAGAAAAATATAAAAATAAATATATTAAACTTCGACGGGAATTGCAGCAATGTCAAAGCAATGGAAAGATATTTTGGGGTATGATAGTAGTAGTCATATTGCTTTTTGTTTTTCACCTTAGTGGCTATAGTGGATCTCGAGGTACTTATTTGATGTTAAACTAAAAGAAAATGAGAGTTATGTATCAAGTTGGGATGTATTGTATTGTAGTATGTTGGATTGTAATGCAGTGACTTTGTAGAGTAATGTTATTTTGTGATTGGATGTAATATGACAGTTTATTTCATTGAACTTTTAGTTGGATGTAATATGCTAGTTTAGTTGCTAGTAATGAATGGTATTTAATGTAATGTTATGTTTAGTCCGCTATCTGTTTTTGAGTTGTTTAAACAATTGTGTATGAATCAGCTTAGGAGCTGATTCTGTTCAAATCTCTGCTAAAATTGGCTGCTAGTACAGATGGGGCTAGGAGAATATGAAAGAACAATGTTTTCCTTTTTTTCTTCCATTTATTTCTTTTAAAGGGACCAAAGCCATGGTTTGTGGCAATGACCGTGCGTAGGACCAAATGCAAGTGTTGCCATTGTAGACTGAAGCTGCACAGATAATGACTGATTTTTTTATTTTTTTTTTAACAAAGATTTCATTTTGTGGTTGTATAAAGTGATTTGAGCAGTTTTCCAAGCATGGAACATTATACCTCATTTATTCTGTTAGCTAAACACATTTTAATTTGATTTTATAATTTTGGTTATTCCGTTAGCTAAACATACTTAGGATTTAGGAATGAAAAATTTGTTCGGTGAATGTTTGCTTCATTCATGTTAGCCCCAATATGTGCATTCCAATGATTATGATGACTTTGGGAGTGAAATTGAGATGCTTGAACAAGGACTTAAATTAGTAGTCAAGTTGGTATTTTAGTGGCATCCGAGTTTCTTTTTCTTTTGGTTCTTTTGTTTTTCAACATTTCATTACCGTATGGGTCATGCAATGCCCTCTAAATTGTCATGTGATGCAACCTTCCTACCAACACCATAATAGAGTATAGAAGTGGGAAAATAAAATTGCATTGACAATTGACATTTTGGAAGCAAAGATGGATATGCATTCCCGTATCTGCATCTCTTGTGGACTTCCAAGACACACATCACATTACATAAAAAAAAAAAAAAAAAAAAACCATAGATAATGACTCGACCCATGGACATATATAATGACTAAAACAAGCTACTGGTCCCATATTATTTGGAGCAGCAGAAAACAAGCTGCTGGTCCCATATTATTTGAAAATTCTTTGGTTTACTCGATCAAACTTGAACTCTGACCTCCCATTTTTCTTAAGATCAATCATGCAAGGCCATGAAGGGCAAATCAGAGAAAGAGAGAGAGACAATGATTGAGACCCTTTTTTCTGGAAGTTGAATTGGTCAGCATTTGGCTCTCCTCACTTCCTCAGTCCCTACTGCTTGATGACCAAAGACTGGTCTCTACAGAAAAAAAAACACTCGGTTGTTGTGCATGCCACAGCAGCTCCCATGTGTAACACAACTGCTATGCCAGTTGTCAAAGATTGCATGCCTACAATATCAACCATTGAAGATCAGCCACTAGTCAACATTAATTCAGCAGGTCAACCAGCAAGGCAGTCGACTATTAAAGGAAATCAACATAAACAAATATTCTATGCAAGGCAAATATTACCCAGATCAGTAGCTCAATATCTACCCTGCCCTGCATTGATCACTCAATCATGATACCGTATTGTAAAGAAGAACAACAAAGCTATACCAAGACAATAACAAAAGCAGTGGAAGTTACATTGACAGTTACTAAGTTGTCCAATTCCTCTCACCTCTGTTATAACAAATAAAACTCCAATTAGAAGGCAAAGAATACCACTGCAGATGCTACCCCATAGTCCATCAGCCACCCAATCAAGACACTATAATAAATACAATAATAGAAAACATAGTAGCAGAACACTATAATAAATACAATAATAGAAAACTGCCGGGTACCTTATAATTTCGAACAGCACAGTTGGGAAACTTGTAAAGAGATATAATACTATAAGGGTAGTTTGAATAGATGATCTCCTGCCCATTTGGTTCAAGAACAACAAAAACCTGTTGAAGAAAGATACATTACAAGACTTCTAGGCACCAAAAAAGTAGAAGACAGACTTCATATTGATTTATGATTTCATGAGGTTGTATCATCTGTTAGTTTATGCACTGGATGTTAGTTTCCAATTCAACTTTCAAACATTTCTAACCATTCAGTGAGAGTGCTATTAGCTTTTCTGTGACATGTTCTGTGTCTACGTAATTAATTGACAAAGAATGGGCATGAGAACCAGAGGATTTTGACAAGTCTTAACAACTAAATTATCCTTTGCCAAAATATAGGTACATACATATAGTTTGAACAAAGTCAATGAAAGATGAGCTTAAAAAATCAGGGAAAAAGGATAGAATCCTCACAATCATTAGCCATTTCAGAGACAAACAAGGCATGCAGGCATACGACCAATACAATATTGAAAGCATCTCATAAGGTAAAAAATCTACAAAGTCTAAGCTTCAGTCACACTACATCTTATCATTTCATGATTTATAGAACTGGATACAGAGGCTTTAAGGAACATTCCAAGAAGCACTCCACTCATGTTTGTTTAACAAAGATCAAGATTTGATGTCAAAGACAAGTAGATAGGATACCTCGTTTTCTTACAGAACTGGATACAGAGGCTTTAAGGAACATTCCATGGAGGAGGAAAGATCTTCCAGATTTCTTCAGTTTTATCCAACTTAGCCAATTCTAATGGCTACAAAAACTCACCTATAGTTTCAAGTGAGCATAAGATTTACTTGTGGTTTGAAAATTCTTTGAAAATAAATAAAAGACATGGAAGGGGGGAAAAATTAACAATTAACAACTAGCTTCTATTTTACTTACAAAGGAAGGGGGAAGAGGAAAATTGGACCACAGCATCACCAAAAAAATTCCAGCAAGAATATCACCTGAAATAGCATGCAAGTACACCTTAGACAATAGCAATAAAAGCGACCAAATTTGAAGAAAATGATAAAAAACCAAATACTTACCAAATACTTATGTCAAGTAAATGAAATCTCCTTCAACAGGACATGATGGCTGTGAATTCCCAAAAGTCTGAAACAAAAACTTTGTATGATTAACATATGTGAAATAAAATTATTCGTCAACATGTACAAATCAACATACACATCTACGAACATATATATATATATTTTTTCTCTCCATACCTGTGCAACAACACTACTTTGAGTTTCAATTACTTGGTCACGCTGAAAATCAGTTACAAAAGTGAATGGATCTTCACTTGTGTCTAGTTCATCTACTAGTGATCTTTGGCGTGTCTTCAATAAACAAAAATATGGAATAACATGTTACATATAATATTAAAATTACAAATCAAATATGTGGACATAATTTGTAATGCGCATCAACATCGGCTTTCAAATATTTTAATACCTTTTTTTTTTTCCTCTGCCGTTTGGGATTTGTGGCACTCTTGTTTGATGATTTTGACTTTTTGACCGCTTTTTCAACTGCGGACTCCTTTCTGTTTGATGGTTTTCTCCCTTTAGTATGAGCCACTAGAGGACTACACACCTCTACTCCATCGCCGGTCATAGATGCACTTGGGAACAATTTTGCACTTGGAAGTGATTGGGAATGTGGACTTTGTTCACATCTTGGACCACTAAATTTTGTAGTTAGCATATCAACATAATTTTCCACTTCCGTCCAATGGTCCACGTTTGGTGCTACGATTGCGGCTAACTTCAACATTTTTTTGCTCAGTTCAGCATATCGATCTGCATTAGGGTTGCCACTCAAAGGATCATAACTACTTTTAATTAAATTATATGGCCGCTCCAAATCCTTCCTCCATCGATTTAGAAAATATTTCTCAGGCAACAATTCCACATCTTCACATATAGTCAATACAGCCATGACATGTCTGCACAAAATTCCTCTTGATTCAAACAGATGACAACTACAGTTCACTTCGCATGAAGACCCATTATAGTAAACAGTAAAGCTTACTTTCTTCATGTAGGAATCACTAATTTCAACCCGTTCGATCACTTGATAGGTATTAATTCCACCTTCACTTTCTAAACGAGAGCAACCACAATACATAATCTCTAAAATCTCTTTTTGAGCTTCTTTGAACTTTGCATGGGTGTACATTTTCTGAAATTGCTTCTCAAAATGATACCTGCTTACACATGAAATCGTGGTATGAAAAGAATCAAAATCAGCAACATTCTCAACCTCAACCTTCCTACGCAATCGTATTCATCCACAAATTCTTTCAATGAAGTAGACGAGTGCACATAACCATCAAAAAATGCATTCATACTCTCACTACATTGTGTGGTAGTCATGCCGGCCCAAAATACACCATTCAAATATGCCGGTACCCAGAAAGTCCGCTCGCTGTATAAATCATGTAGCCATGCATTCTCCTCCAAATTATAACACTCAAGTACACTCTTCTGCCAATTAGCATCAAACTCGCCACATGTTTGAGAATTATACACACAATTTCGTATGGCATTCTTAATGGCTTTGTATTGTGAATTTGATCCAAATTTTTCTGGAAGTTTTTTTAGTATGTGCCATAAACAAAATCTGTGTCGAGTGACAGGAAAAACCTCTTTAATTGCATTTTTCATAGCCCTGTCTTGATCTGTAATAATTGCCCTTGGAGCACGGCCCTTCATGCATTTTAACCATGCCTCAAACAACCAAATAAATGTCGTTGTATTTTCACTTGAAATTAACGCTGCTCCAAAAAGAATTGACTGGCCATGATGATTTACTCCCACAAAAGGGGCAAATGGCATTTCGTATTTGTTGGTTAAATATGTTGTGTCAAATGTAACCACATCACCAAAATCTTCATACGATGCCCTACTTCGTGCATCAGCCCAAATTACATTTTTTAGTCTAAACTCATCATCCACGTCCATTTCAAAATAGAAATCATCATCCATTTTCTGCATTCTATCAAAGTAGTCACGGAGTGCTGTAGCACCTCCTGTGCCAAGGCGAAGACGTCTTGAGTTCGCAATATAATTGCGACATTCTTTCTCTCCAAATGTAAGATTCTTGTATCCCCCCGCTTCAACGGCTAAAGAGTTATAGATCTTAATTGTACGAATTCCAGCTCTATCATCTATATCAAGCTTTCTCTTTGTAGCAAGATCCAACTTCTTGTGGCATCTAATATATCTCGCTTTACCTAGGCTTAAATTGTGATTATGCCCTAGCTTTACATTTGTCACATACTACATTGTATCCACCAATGTTGCACTCAACGTAGCCTTACACCCCGTTTTGCTTGTTTTCATAGGCTTACAAAGGTTATTGCTTGAGCTGGATGATGCGTTGCCTTGACGAGCACATGCTAAAGTGATGTAATGTACATCTCCATTTTTATACTTTTTCTTCTTCTTCTGTACCACACCAAATCCCTCTTGCTTTGCATAATTTCTATAATGTTTAAGAAGTTCCTCTATGGAGCCAAATA